>NC_143070.1:32346500-32496666 GCF_052426305.1 Pelodiscus sinensis
GTTTGCAAACTCCTGGCTCTACCTGTGAGCCGTGGGGTCTGTGTACTCAGCGTCTCTGCAGAAAGCAGCACGGAGCTGGGCGTGTTTCTGTCTGTGTGTCGGCCATTTTGTGCTCTAACAGTAGCTGTAATTACAAAGTAGCTTTTGGAACAAATAAGTTTCAATTAATCAACCTGAGTGTCTGGGATGGCAAGTGGGTGCCATTCTCACCTCACAATCAACAGAAGTTTAATCTAATGAGGAACTAAATAACCACCATCGGTCTCTTTCCATGGCCTCAGACGCTTCACTCACTCTCCCCTCCCCGTCCCTTCTCGGTACCTGTGAACTGCCTCAGTGTCTCCGACAGCGCAGTCATTTGCCGGGAGATACCCCTGACTCGCTCGTCCAATTCAGGAGAAATCTCCTCTGGCGGCTGGAACGGCCCCATCTCACACCTGGGGATAGACAACGTCACATGGGGACAGTGCACCGAGTGACTCAGTTCCCCAGCTCTGGCCAGTGAGTCGCTGCTCTGCTGGGCCTGGAGTTCGAATCCTCCAGTTCTCCCAGCCCCAGAGCAGGGGCAGCGCAGCCCTTGGCCCTGCAACATCCCCTCAAAGGTCCCATGAACAGTCTGCAGCTCTGGCCTGGGGAGACCAGCTGGGGGACAGAAGGGGAACTGAGTCTCTCCAGCCAACTCACCCCTTGGCCTCCAGGCGCTAAGGGGCAGGAGGTTCCCAGGGGAAGGGCTGTAGGAATCTGCCCACTAGGGACTCGACTGAGACACCAGCTCCCCCCTCCCCAGCCCATTCCCACAGGTCTCCAAACAGCCCTCGGGTGGGACAGACTCTGGGTCCCTGCTGCCCTGGGCTGAATGTGCCCAGTGCCCAGCAGTGACAGGCCCATGTCCCACCCCACAGCCCTGAGGCAGCCAGTCCCCAGGGAGGTGACAGCTCCAGGAAACACTTGAGCTCAGACTGTGCCCTGAATGGGGAATTCCAGAGTCTGCTGGGCCAGGGGAGAGCCGCAGGCTGACGCTGATCAGAGATTTGTGCCCAGCCTGTGACCTTCCCCTCACATCTGGCTGCAGGGCCCTGGGGAGATGTGATGCCAACATCAGCTCCAAGCTCTTTCCCTGCGCTGGGCAGTGTGAGGGGAGCGAGAGACACCTACCTGCTCAGGGTGCTTCTGACGTCCTGGAGGAGAGAGAGAGAAAAGAATCTCAGTCCCATTGGGCACACACAAGGGACTCAGTGAAAGAATTTTGCAAACATGGGAACAAGGGGCCCTGCCCTGGCCCCAGGAACATGGATCCCCTGAGCTTATGGGGCTTTGCCATCTCTAGTAGCTCTGTGCCTGTGACTCTGCAAAGCACAACAGTCACTCACATGGCAGCAATGCACCTGCTGAGTTACACCCAGATCTGACAGCTGGACCCCAGCGCTTGTGATTCAGGAGCCTCCCTTCCCTGTGTGGGGAGCTGGGATGTTTCTCCCTCAGTCTCACCTGCAGGAATTCACTCGCTGGCTTCTGACACGTCCCCTCCAGCTCACTGATCCGCTCGCTGAGACGGGAAATCTGCGCAGAGAGTTTCCTGACAGTGTCAGTCTGGAACCTCCCAGTTTCTTCATCCAACTGCTCCAGCTGGGCCAGCAGGAGTCGCTCTTGTTCCTCCAGGAACTGCTGCAGCTGCTGAAACTCGGCCACAATCTTCTTCCTCTCGGCTTGTGTCTGTTTCTGTATGAAAATGGGGAAAGGGCTGGTCAGGGGCATGGATGGAGCCCGGGGCCCTTTCATGGGGATCTGAGTGTGCAGCAAAGAGAACTTCTTGGAAAACCCTCAGATTTCTGACATTTGACTCTGCCCTGTGGGTCAGTTTTCCCTTTGGCCCCTGTGTCCCTCTGAAAGGGAGACTCCCATGTCTGTCATGGGCAGCATCTTCTGCTATCCATGGGCTCTGGGAATTCACATCCAGAGCAGTAGGGGGCAGGACTCAACACCCAGATTCTCTTTAAACTTCTTCATCAATGTGTGGAATATTTTTTCTATGTGCACTGAGGCAAGTGTAAATATGCACCACCAGCTGAAACACCTAGCTGTTGACATTCTGCCAATTAGCTGGGGAGCATCTGAAACTCTCCTGAGCTGCCGCCCAAGCACTCAGTGTACTGGGAACACTGCTTGGCCCCGCACTGACACAGATACCCAGGGAGAGGACAGAAGCAAACCCATTAGCAGGAAATGAGCAGACCCAGCAGACAGCCCTTCCCCGGGACATTCAGGTAACTGGAGGAGGATTTATGGGAAAGCCACAAAGGTTGGATATGAACTCATCCCCTGACATGGAAGCTCAGGGCCTGTCCAGATATGAATCTAATCCAGCAACCCAAGATCGTGGCAAAACTAAGGATGTTAACTAGTGATTAATTGACTAGTCAAGTAGTCGATGGACTTTCCATTAACTAGTCGACATGCACTTCCCTATTCCTCCTTGTACATTTCAAAGGAGGAATGCAGAATTCCGCGTGCAGCCCAGGGCCAGCGGGAAGTCCCGCTGACTCCGGGCTGCGTGTGGGTACCAGCTTTGAAATGCACAAGAATCCCCAGTGGGAGTCAGAGTCCCCGCTGATCCTGGGCTCCATGCTGCACTGCCGCTTTGAAATGTCATGTGGAGCCGGCTCAGCTGGGAAGTCCTCAGCTGACCCCAGGCTCCACATACACTGCACCACACAGCTGAGCCTGGGATCCGCTGTGCAGCACTGCCCCTTTGAAATGCCAAGCTGGGATCCGCTGTGCAGCGCTGCCCCTTTGAAATGCCAAGCTGGGATCAGCTGTGCAGTGCTGCCCCTTTGAACGCCGCCATGGTGTTTCAAAGCAGCAGTGCTGCACAGCTGATCCCAGGCTCAGCTGTGTGGCACTGCCACTTTCAAGTACCCTTTCTTCCCCCCTTTGCTGCCTCTGTCTGATGGGGGGTGGAAATCAACTAGTCAACTGATTATCAGATCAGCATTTGCTGTTTTTACAAAAGTGCACGGAGCGTCCTAACGTCAAGAGCATTTTTGCGCAAGAAAATGTGCAGCAGATCGGCAGAACAGAGGGCTTTTTGTGGCATAGGTATTCCTCTTTCTACGAGGAATAAGTCCTTTTTGCGCAAGAGTTCTTGTGCAAAAAGGTGTGTGTGGATGGGCAACAGGGTTTTTTGTGCAAAAAGTGCTACTCGAAAAAAGCACAGGCTATGCTGTGAATAGCAATCAGAGCTTTCTTGCGAGAGTGTCCATGCAGTCTGGATGCTCTCTTGCGCAAAAGCGCATCACTCTTCTGATGCACTTTTGCAGGGTGGACGCGTTCTTGCACAAGACGTTTTTGCGGAAGATCCCTTCTGCAAAAATCTTCTTGCGCAAGAAGCCTGCAGTGTAGACATAGCCTAAGTGATGCCAATCCCAGGAGCCACCAGGGTTTAAACAGGGGCTGGGAGCTCAGCCCTGAGGCCTGGGGACTGTGCTGGTAGGACAGAGCTGGGCTAAGCACCAGGGCAAGCCCATTCGTTACAGGGAGGCTCAGAGGAGCAAGAGCATCACTGGGCTGCTGCTCGGTGAAGTGGAGGGAGTGGGGGAGGCTCCACACTCCCTGGAGGGGCAGGGCCTCAGGCGGGAGGGGCAGGGCCTCAGTCGGAAGGGGCAGGGATGGGGACAGTCAGCCCTCAGCAGCACATGGAGCGCGCTGAACCATGTCCCCTTCCCTGCCCCCCCACCCCCCTCCCGCCCCCGGCAGCCCTCACAGCCACCCAGCGCACTGCAGCAGTGATTTAATCAGCAGACCCCAGGGAAGTTGACCTTTGTCTCCCCCCCTCCCCACCGTCTGAGGGCCTGGGGGGGCCATTTGTCTGCACAGTCCCAGTTCTGTGGGGCTCTGTCCCTGCCTGGTGGGGACTCAGCCCTGGCCGTGGCTTTGTCTGGTGAGAAATGGACAGGAGGAGACTGAGGCTGCAGCAGGACACCTGTGAGGGTGGGGGCAGGAGGGGGTGGCCCCTCCACACAGAATGACGTAGGCGGGGATGGTCTGACCGAGGCAGGAACAGGCCCACAGAGGCCGACCAAGCATTGAGGAAAGGCCCAGCAGGCAGGCGTGGGCATGTCCTGTGCTCTGGGGATGGGTCAGTGACTCCCTAATTAAACAGGCTGATTTCTGTTCAGGACGGTTGGGGTTTGCCCCAGTCCCTGGTACAGCTACCGGCAGCAGTGCATTGTGGGAGATTCCCACAGGCTGCCTGGTGGGACTAGCGGAACCTCGCTGGCTGGTTCGTGCCCAGGTACCCACTGGCACAGGTCAGACCGGCACCGGGCAGCTCCAGCCTGGGGGTAGTTTTGCTCCATCCCAGTCTGATCCCAGTGGTACCTGGCACAGCCTGCGCTGCCTGGAGTCCTGCTGTGGGTGGACTCAAGGCACTCGGGGTCCCACATTGCATCCAGTTCAGTGACCTCCTCTAGTGCTGGCCGCAGCATCTGAGTTTAACCCCTCCTGGAGCAGCCCAGGAGTTCAGCATCCCAGTGGGAAACCTTCTGTCCCTGCTGGGCCTCGAGCAAGGTGCCTTTCCCACCTAACTGACACATTTCACGATGTGGTTGAGGTGGCAGCATGGCCTAGTGGTTAGGACCATGGACTTCATCTGGAGAAACTGGGATTCTGTGCTGAGCTCAGCCACTGACCTACTGGGTGATTAACTCCCTTGCGTTGTGCCTCAGTTCCCCTCTTCACCTTTTGGTTATCTCTAGACTATAAACTGCTCAGGGCATGGACTGTCCCTGGCTGTGTTTTGCATAAAGCCCGGATCTCACATGGGGTCTGTGAGGGCGACTGTGATGCAAATACAAATAATAAAAACAATCTCTAGTCATCAAATCTGTAACACCAGCCACTTGTAACCCCCCCTTCTCCAGTCTAAAGGCAGCACATTCCCAGAGGCCAGCCTGACATTGATTGGGTCCACCTCCCATTTGGTTTCTTTGGTTACAGCCTGTCCCAGGCCAGGCAGGCTTTAGCTGGCTGTTGAGTCGCACGGGGCAAGGGAAGAGTCAGGGAAATTAGCCAGTGACTAAAACCCAGAATAATTCCCCAGCAGACAGGGCAGCAGCTCCCTACCTTGTACTCCTGGGCAGCCTCCTCTATGGACAGCGCCGTGTGCGTGCGGTGCTTCTGGGATCTGTCACACATCACGCAGATGGGGCCTTGATCCTCCTCACAGAACAGTTTCAGCACCTCCTGATCCTCCTCGCACAGCCCGTCCCCTCCTGCTTCCTTCACTGGTTGGAGGGGTCCCTGCTGCACAGGATCCCTGCACTGCAGGCAGGAGGTGGCTGGGCCGGGTTGCTCCCAGCACTGGCTGATGCAGGCCTGGCAGAAATTGTGCCCACACTCCAGAGTGACAGGGGCTGTGAAACCCTCCAGGCAGACAGAACAAGATGCTTCCTCCTGCAGGCTTAGTACAGGCTCACTGTGGCCAGGGCTCCTTCTGGTCTGGGGAACAGGATCAGTTTCAATTTCCTGAGCGCAGGCTCTACCTGCCTCCAGCAGCAACGGGCTGTTCCCCTCCTTGGAGCTCACTCAGGCTGTTTCCTGGAAGGGGAAGAGCCAGCAGGCGACACCCCAGCCCTGGAGGCTTTGGTGAGAAACGTCCCACACTCTGGTTGTGGCCCTGGCACCCGCCCTTGTGCTGGTGTGGAGGAGCCCTGGGGCATCACATGGACCCCAGAATCCACCATGCTGGGCTGATCAGTTCCCAGACCTGTGTGCGTAAGCAGTGAGGATGAGGCTTGTGAAGAATTCATTGTGTTTGATGTGTGATGTTGACAGATAAAGTAACAGTTGATTATTTATGTGTATCTAGTTACATGCTCCCAGTTGCAGTTTTCCCATGTTCAATTTTCACAGCAGTGGGAAATGCTAGGGGGAGGGGCAGGCAGTACTTGGCTCAGACAGTTGCTATTCAGTGACAGACACTGAGATTCAAAGAGGAAAATCTTTATTATTAACCCACAAATTGTCAATGTGACTCTCAAAACAGACTAAGTCAAAGTCCTTCAACCATAAGAAATTCTCAAGCAGCCTGGCTCTTCCTGGGCCTGTGTGGAACTTTCAGTTCCTATGAATGGAAAGATTTTTCCCCTCGGTTTGTGAGCGGACAGTGAAATCGAGGTTCGCTGGCATCTGCTCCCTCCAAGCCCAGTGACATTCAGTTCTCAGGCCAAACACTTATTCCAGCTGGAATCCATGTTTCCGGGGCCCGATCCTGACGTGCGCTCAGGCTGCTCGGCTCGTTCTAAAGGAGCCTCAGTGTCCATGGCGCTGCCGATGTTAATGACTTTACGGGTCCCGCACAGGAGCGGCCAGGCCGGGTCAGACAAAGGCCCCCCCAGCCCCGTGTCCTGTCTGCCCAGTGCGGGTGCCCCAGGGGGAGGGAACAGAACAGGGATCCCCAGTGACCCGCCCCCTGCGGCCCGTTCCCAGCGTCCTGCAAACAGAGCCCAGGGGCGGGGGGCGGGGGGCGGGGGCGGGAGCTGCCTGCCCAGGGCGAGGACCCGGCGCCCCCCCGCAGGTGACACGTTCCGGGGCCCGATCCCGGCCGAGTCCGCGCGCTCCCGCCCCAGTGGCCGGAGAGGCGGGTCCGTGTCTCGCGCCGGAGGGGAGCAGCGCGCAGGCGCGTCACTGGGTTCCGCGCTCTCATTGGTTGGTGGAGCCCCGGCCCCGCCCCCTTCCGAGTCCCTGCCCCGCCCTCAGTGTCTCTGGGCGGCCCCGTCACTCCCGGCCGGACAGCCGGACAGCTGGGCCAGAGGAATCCCCGTCACCCGGACTAGAGAGCAAGGGGCGGGGCAATGTACGTCACTGATGATGCGGCCACGGGGGCGGGCAATTGTGCGTCACTGGGGCGTGACAGCCTGGGGAACCCCTGTCAATCGGAGCGAGAGCAAGGGGCGGGGCAAACAACGTCACAGTGGGGGGCGGGGTCCGTTGGGCTCCGGCTGCGGCCAGTGGCTGCCACGGGGAGCGCTGGGGGCGATGGAGGAGGCGGGGGGAGGGGCAGGGGTTGCGAGCGCTGCGGGGGGGGGGGGGAGCGGGCGAGTCCGCGGTGGCTCCTCATCTGCAGCGCCCTTGGCCCTAGCGCGGGGCTCTGGACCCTCCCCCCGGCGCAGCAGCTGCTTCGGGGCCGCTCCGCTGTCCCGCGGGAGGCTCCCCCCGCAGAGCCGGTGCCCGCCCCAGGGGAGCTGCTCTCGGCACAGACACGCGGGGAGCGGCAGCCCCGGGGCCTGTAGAATCTCGCTCCGGCCTGGCTCCCACAGGCGGAAGCCACGTGGGGCCCCGCGGCGCTGGGGGCGTGGCCGGGCAGCTCGCGGCCTGAGCTAAACCCCGGGCGCTGGACTCTGAGCGGAGTCACTAGCCCGCTGCGCATGCGCGGTCTGAGCGCGCCCGCCCCATTCTACACCCCGCAGCCGGATTTTAGTGCGTCCCCGCCCGTCACTCCCCGCCCTGCTTAGGCCCCGCCCCCTGCGCGGCGGCTGTAGTAACGTCACGCGGCGCGAGGTTGGAGCCGTTGTGAGGGGCCGTTGGCGCGGGGGAGCTGAGGGGGGGGAGTCGGCGCCCCCATCCCTCCGGTCCCTCCGTCGGGCTCCCTGATTCTCCCGCCGGGCTCGGGGTGTCTGGGGGTGCGGGCCGGGGGCGCACAGAGGGGCTGTGACGGGGCTGCAGAGTGTGCGGGGGGGGGGGGGGGATTTGAACACAGGGTGGGGAGGGGCCCTGGTCTGAGGGGCGCAGAGACCCGGGGGGGATCTAGCTGGGGCAGGTGACTGAGGGGCCCAGGGAAGGCCCTGGCGGGGGGGGGGGGGGGGGAGGAAGGGGAGTGAGAGAAGATTTGGGGGTTTTTTCAGTTTTTAATTGTGATTTTTTTTTGTATCCTCAGTTCTGGTGCCTCATGGCCCCCGGACCTGCCTCCCCACTGCTGAGCTCAGGACAGTGACCCGGCCCCGGTCCCCCAGCCCAGCGGCAGCCATGGCTGCAGAGAGCCCCGTGGAAAGTGTCCGGGAGGAAGCGCCGCGTCCCGTCTGTCTGGAGGATTTCACAGCCCCTGTCGCTCTGCAGTGTGGGCACAATTCCTGCCAGGCCCCCCTCAGCCCTCAGGGCAGAGACACTGAGCAGCAGGGACCCTTCTGGCCCAACTGGCAGCTGGCAAATGTGATGGAACTAGCCAAGCCGCTGAGTTTCCAGGCATCAAAGAGAGCAAGATGGGACGGGGTGTGCGGGGAGCACCAGGAGGCTCTGAAGTGGTTCTGTGAAGAGAATCAAACTCCCATCTGTGTGGTGTCTGACAGATCTCAGGCTCACACGGTGGTGCTCATACAGGAAGGTGCCCAGGAGTACAAGGTACAGAGTTACTGTCCAGTGTGTTTTAATTACAGCGTTATTTCACTAACAGTTACTGGGCACAGTTGTGACACAGCTCAGTAACGCCTACAAGACATGCTGTAAAAAGTAAATGCTCTGGCTTTGTGGCAACTTACGTCAAGATACCCCATGTGGGAAAGGTTTCTCTGGGGCTGTGAATCCTGAAACCCAGCCCTCTCTGGGTGTTTGCACAAGGGAAGGTGTTAACAATCAGAAAGAGTGGCCTGTACCTCCTGTGATCTAAACCTATCAGTGAGCTGCCTTGGGACTGGAGAAGAAGAGGTTACAAGCTGTTATTGATCGGTGGAACAATCTGTCATTTGCCTTCCAGACCTGCAATGGCAGCTGAGACCTGCACAACATCCAGCAAGGGAAAGTCCCTTCTCTGAGCAGGTCACAGTCCAGTTAGACAAACTGTGGGAAGTGAAGGTGGGGCAGCACCTAGTCGCTCATAGTCGCCAGGCACGTCAGGGATAGAGTTTAGCACCGTACCCTGTTAGACTTACACTACTCCCTGCCCCTCAGCATCACTGAACAGTGATAAAGTGTGGCCGTTTAGGAGGGAAAGATGCCTTGATAAAGCCCTAGATCCAGCAGGGAGTGAAGGTTTCTAATAGGGATTCCGAACTTCTGAGGTGCTCCATGAGGGGTTAAACTCCAATGCAGCTGCCTGCACTAGATGAGGTTGCTGAGCTGGATGCTGTATGGGGCCCCGAGCGCCTTCACGCCACCCATAGCAGGACTTCAGGAAGTGCAGGTCCATGCCAGACTCAACTAGGAGTCAACTGGATTGTAGCAAGAGTTCAAACTGGTTAACTGAAGAGCTAATGCTTATCCGTGCTAGTTACTGGTTAAACTCCCCACTGCCCCAGCAGTGCCTGCTTCCTTCTGGCAGCTAACGTCAGTCTGCACCTGCTGGGAGTTCCCATTAGCCAGCAGTCCTTGTGGCCACCCCCGGCAGACCTCGTGAGAGATCCTCAGCCCAGGAGAGCCCATTTCTGCTACCAGCCTTTCCTGTCAGCAGGTTAAAAAAATCCTTTTACTGATAAAATTATAATCAGTTACATGATTAGTATTGTTAAGCATTTTTACCTCCCTATTCCCCACCTGCATCATTCTTTATAAAGGTGCCACCACTGATCCTTCCTTTACCCTCGTAGGTGTCCTGCTGCATCCTCAGTCTCTTCTTGTGTCTTTTTCTATGGACACAACCAAGTCCAGGGCTGAGTCCCTGCTGGACAGGGGCAGAGCTCCACAAAACTGGGACTCTCTTAAAGGCAAACAAATGGGCTCCCGAAATCTAATGGGGTTTGCCCTTGTGCTTATATCTGTTTGTTCAGGAAAAATTGGAGGCCCATTTGAAGACTCTGAGGGAAGAGAGAGAAAAGGTGCTGGAAAGGAAAGCAACAGCAGAAAGGAAATGCCAAGAGTATCTGGTAGGTGCCTGTGGTTTGAAACAGCAGGGACTGGCAGTGGGAGGGCTGTTAGCAGGCAGACTCCTGTTTTGGCCCTGGTGACGTTGGGCTTGTTTGTGTTTCTCCTGGATCGTGAATTGCTGGCTGAGATCCATGTGTAGACAGGCCCTGAGCTTCCATGTCAGTGCATGAGTTAATGTCCAGTCTTTGTGGTTTTCCCAGACATCCTCCCCAAGTGAGCTGAATGTCCCTCTGAAGGGCTGTCTGATCACTTGGAGTATTAACATGTTTCCTCCTTTTTCCTTCCTGGTTATCTCTGTCAGGCTGGTGCTGAGTCCTGCCTCATGCTGCTCAGGGTCTGAATTTCCAGAGCCCATGAATAATAAAAGTTACTGCCCATGACAGACATGGGAACATCCCTTTCAGAGGGACACAGGGCCCAAAGGAGATGCTGGGAGAGCCACCTCTGCCTATTAACCACAAAGTACAGTCAAATGTCACACATTTTAGGGTTTTCCAAGAAATTCTCCCTGCTTCTCACTCAGCTCTCCATGAAAGGGCCCTGGGCTCCATTCATGCCCTTGACCAGCCCTTTCCCTGCTTTCATACAGAAATGGACGCAAGCCGAGAGGCAGATGATTGTGGCTGAGTTTCAGCAGCTGTGGCAGTTCCTAGAGGAACAAGAGCGACTCCTGCTGGCCCAGCTGGAGAAGCTGGATGAGACGATTGGGAGGCTCCAGACTGACACTGTCAGGAAACTCTCTGTGCAGATTTCCCGTCTCAGTGAGGGGATCAGTGAGCTGGAGGGGACGTGTCAGAAGCCAGCAAGTGAATTCGTGCAGGTGAGACTGAGGAAGAAACATCCCAGCTCCCCACACAGGGACAGGAGGCTCCTAAATCACAAGTGCTGAGGTCCAGCTGTCAGATCTGGGTGTAACTCCAGGGCAGGGACTCTCTTCCCATGTTTGCAAAATCCCTTCCCTGAGGTCCTCTGTGTGTGTCCTATGGGGCTGAGAGTCTTTTCTTTGTCTTTTTTTTTTCTAGGATGTCAGAAGAACCCTGAGTAGGTACGTGGCTCTCACTCCCCTCACGCTGCACAGCTCAGGGAAAGAGCTTGGAGCTGATGTTAGCACCACATCTCCACAGGGCTCTAAGAGGCAGATGTTAGATACGAATATCTCTGACTCATTGAATTCTGAGAGTCTCACCGTCGCACAGCAGACTCTGGGATTCCCTATTCAGGGATCAGTCTGACCTCAAGTGTTTCCTGGAGCTGTCACCTCCCTGGGGACTGGCTACCTCAGGACTGTGAGGTGGAACGTGGGCCTGTTGCTGCTGGGCACTGGGCACAGTCAGCCCAGGGCAGCAAGGACCAAGAGTCTGTCCCAACTGAGGGCTGTTTGGAGACCTGTGTGGAAGGAGCTGGGGAGGGAGGAGCTGGTGTCTCATTCTAGTTCCTAGTGGACAGATTCCTTCACCCCTTCACCTGGGAACCTCTTGTCTTTCAGTGTCTGGAGGCCAAGGAGTGAGTTGGCCATGAAGACTCAATTCCCCTTTTGTCCCCCAGCCAGTCTCCCCAGGCCAGAACTGAAGAACTGCAGTGGGGCCTTTCAGGGGAAGGTTTCATGGCCATGGGATATGTTGTCCCTGCTCTTAGGCTGGAAGAATTGGAGGAATTCTAACTCCAGGCCTGTTAGAGCTGAGACTCACTAGCCAGAACTTATCAGCAGTAAATGAAATACAATCACATTGAATTGTTTCTGTCCAGGTGTGAGATGGGGCAGTTCCAGCTGCCAGAGGAGATTTCCCCTGAACTGGAAGAACAATTCAGAGGTTTCTCCCAGAAAACGATTGCTCTGTCGGAGACTCTGAGGCAGTTCAAAGGTAACTAGAAGGGATGGATGAAAGGAAAGTGGTTCAAGTATCTGAGACCATTGAATCTGGCCTCTGAAGCCAACCTTCCCCTGCCTCAATTCCCACGTGGAGAATGATGGCCCCATCACTCTGCTATCCTTAGAGACACTGAGCGAACAGACCCAACTGATTGCAGATAAATCCAAGGATCTGCAAACTCTGAACCTCCCATTCAGAGATCAAAATGGCCAAAGTTCCTGTGATGGCCACGTGTTCCGCCACCACGGCTCCAGGTTATGATAAGAAGCAGTAAGTGAATGAGAAACCAAGTGGGAGGGGGTGTAAATCTCATTTACAGCTTCTCTCTCCTGGGACAGGTGTGAGGCTGCAGGGATGTTGGCTCCATAGCTGGGAGGTGCCCGAGTGAGAAAGGAAATGAAAGTTTAGACTTTCATATTAAATTCCTGAAACAATTCAATGTGATTGTCTCTGTCTGGTCTCTGATACAATTGAAATGCAGAGTTCAGCATGGGGACATGGTTATAAACAGGAGAGCCTGGAATCTCACCTCTCTTATACCTTCCCCCACCAGACACTCTGCCCTCTGCACTGGAGAGAGCAAGAGGAAAATCCCTGGGAGCTCTCAGACAAGGTGAGTTTGCAGGTGGAGAGTCTTTAAATGATGAAAAAATTCCAGTGGAAACATCTTCATGGGGTTTTCATTAAAGTTACCAACAACGGCAACCATAGTGGACTCAGACCTAAATCACATACACTGATCAGTGAGGAGCCCCAGGGGCACTGTATGGGGGCCTGTGGATAGTTGGAAAAACACTGGTCTATGGGTTTGTGATGCTAAAGGGGTGAAGCTAAAGCACACATAGGATGGCACCTTCAGGCTCAGATTTCACTGCTCAGTTTCAACATGGGGTTGGTTTCAAACAATAAATAGGGTGAAAGGCTGAGAGCTGCCAGGCTTCCACTATATCAGGTAGTTCAAGGCAAGAAACTGCTGGATTCCCAAGGGCTGTTACGTCTAGTGGAGGCATGGGCAAAATAAGAGTCCATGGGTCTGATCTACCTGACCAAGCCATTTGATCTAGCCCACAGATGCCACTCTCCATCTGCAAGCCACTCAGAAAAAAACTGTGAGCCTAGAGGGGAGGAGGAAAGGGTTCAGACATTGCTTCCACCCCCAGAGCAATCTTATTTGCTGGTTTCTGGCCAGAAACAAAGCACTGCGCCCCTTCCCCTCTGGGTCAAGTATTTACACACCCTCATGGCCCTGCAGTCTGAGAGAGGGTCAAGCAGGCTCCCTGCCTGCCTGAGGTGCTTGGCCTCTGTCCAGGAGTCACTCAGATAAGGCTCCTGTCCAGAGCTTGCCTCTGACACCCCAACCATCTCTCTTCCCCTCCTAATCTCTGCTCCCCACTCCTGCCCCACACTCTGCATACCCAAACTCTGTCCTCCTGCTGCAGCTATAAATGCAAGAGCTCTCTGTGGTCAGAAACCCACAGCCTCTTATTTGTCCACTCAACCACTTACTTTAAATATCTAACTTTAATTTAGATAATGAATAGTTGGCTAATCCAGTGTCCTAGATCACAGCCTGCCTCCTTCACCCAAACTCCCTCTTAGACCCCCTCTGTCTTCCATCCCAAACCCTTGCCCCAAACTTCCTCTTCATCCCAGCATCCGTCCCAGACCCTGCATTTCCTGCATTAATGTCATGGAAGAGTGCAGCTCTCAGCCACTTTGCATTTGGCCCCCCATCAAAATGTATTACCCACGCTCTCGAGTGGATAAGGCTCAGTGAGAAACAATAAGGGACAGCTGAAGCCAGACTATTTCAGGTTAGGAAAGAGGCACGAATGTTTGATAGGGAAGATGATTTGCTTCTGAAACAAATGAGCAAAGAACTGGTGGATTCTCCATCTCTTGATGTCTTCAAATCATGGGGACTTTCTAGAAAATACACTTTGGGGAAATGGAGCTTTGTGCCTGGGGAAATGGACTGAGTGTAATGGCTTGTGCCACTCGGGGGGTCCGACTTCATGATTAAGGATATCTTCTGATCCCATGAATCTTAAGATCTCATCCTGCAAACACTCAGCGCACGTGTTTAATAAGTATCTGAATGGTGGTGGTAATTTCACTGACTCTGTTGTGAAAAGGCTTTATATCATCTTTGTCAGATGAGAGAGCAAAGTTTGTGCTGCAAATCCATGAATGAAGACTAAGGGTTTTAAATACAGCAGCCTGCATTTAGCCTATGTCCATGTTCAGGCAGATGAATATGTGGCTTATCAGAAACGCTGGGTGCTGAGAACTAAATCCCATTGTTGCAGATGCAGTAATGTAATTCAAGTCAGGTACAGAGAGAAATGAATGTGGATTTGGGATCTAACTCCTGTTCATGGAATATCTAGACTAAAGCTTTTGCCCACAATGGCAGAATCTAGCACATGTGTCACCAGGGACAGAGTCTGGGTGGAATGGAGGTGTGGAAAGGATTAAAGCCCCTTCTGAAATGTCTCCAATTCCCCTTCTCCCCCTGCCAGGCTGTAGAACACCCATGTCTGACTCCAGTTCAGCCCCTGGCCTGCAGAGCCAGGGACAGGAAATGGCCGTGGCGGAGCCGGTGAGCTTCGAGGAGGTGGCTGTGTACTTCTCTGAGGAGGAATGGGCTCTGCTGGACCCGGGCCAAAGAGCCCTCTACAGGGATGTGATGCAGGAGAATTACGAGGCTGTGAGCTGGCTAGGTAAGGATTCCTGTCCCCTTGTGTAACAGAACCTGGGTGGGCTCTGGAGCAGCTGGGTTGCGTTTGGTTCAGGGTCCCTCATTGCGCGAACCCTCAGTATCAGCAGTATCTGCCCCAGTAATCCTGGCTCCTGTGTGAGAGGAGGTCCAGCGACATAATAGTGGTGCTGCTCTTCCCACAGCCAAGGTCTCATTGTGGTTCTCACCATCATGCCCATGTTGTGCCTTGGCCGGAGGTGTCAGTGGAAGGGCCCAGGCAGGAACGGCAGGTACCAGAGTTTTGGGGCTGGCTGCAGCTGCTCTTAGGGTGCGTCTAAACTACAGGGTAGGGGGTGAGTTATTATGCAAGGGGCTCCGAACCTGTCTGACCAGTTACCTCCCAGGGAGTGGAACAAAGGAAGGAGGGCGAAGTCAGCCCTGGCGGCAGGGCAGGGCTGGAGGAGTGTCAAGTAGTTTCTGTTGGGGATGATGGAGGCAGCCTAGGGAAAGGGCTGGAATTTAGGGGCCCGGCCCAATCTCCCCCATCTCTAGGGGGGGCTGAGGCATCCTAGGCCTGCCCTGTAACCCGATTACATCTATGCTGTACTGTATCCTGGAGACGCAATAAACTCCCTCTATTCTACTGGCTGGTGGAGTCTGTTTGTGCCACTAAGGGGGGGCAGCAGTCGGGGAAACCCCGATGCGTCGTAACAGCCGCGATTGTTTAAATCGCGGCTTCAATTCCCTTGGCCGATCCGCCTCATCTACATGGCTCCATCGACGGAGCCATGTAGTTTACACACACCCTTAGGCTACGTCTAGACTGGCATGATTTTCCGGAAATGCTTTTAACGGAAAAGTTTTCCGTTAAAAGCATTTTCGGAAAAGTGTCTAGATTGGCACGGACGCTTTTCGGCAAAATCACTTTGTGCGGAAAAGCGTCCATGGCCAATCTAGATGCGCTTTTGCGCAAAAAAGCCCCGATTGCCATTTTCGCGATCGGGGCTTTTTTGCGCAAAACAAAACTCAGCTGTCTACATTGACCCTTTTGTGCAAAAGGGACTTTTGCCCGAACGGGAGCAGCATAGTATTTCCGCAAAAAGCACTGATTTCTTACAGTAGGAAGTCAGTGCTTTTGCAGAAATTCAAGCGGCCAGTGTAGACGGCTGGCTAGTTTTTTCTGGAAAAGTGGCTGATTTTCCGGAAAACTGGCCAATCTAGACACAGCCTCTGTGTCTGCAGGACCCCTTGTGCTGAGCCCCTGGAAGGAAGGCATCAACTCAGAGTCCTTCCCTGCCTCTGGTAGATTCTCTGCAAGCCAGAGGGGCACCAAATGACAGGCCCGACTGGCCACAAAAGGAGGGTTGGTGCTGCTGGCAGAGTCAAACCAAGGCTGCAGAAGGAGCTGAACAGCAGGAGAATCTAGGAGCAGCAGAGAAGCAGCCCAGCCTGTCTCTACCTTGGCTGGCCACAAGAACAGGCCGGCACTGCCCTGGCTGTCTGCAGGGCTGACAGCTGTTGTGGGCACCCAGGCACAGTCAGTCAGGATCAGGAATATGGAGCATAGGCAGGGCCTGAAGTGGCCAACCAAGGATTCATTCTCCTGATCAGACAATTCCCCAGCCTCCTTCTGGCTCAAGTAGAGCATCTGAGCCCAAGAGCAGGACACGTCCAGCCCCAAGCTAAGAGCTCTGTGGGCAGAGCCCACAGGGCTCTAGAGCTCTGCTGGATCCTTTCCCTCGCAGCCCTAGTGACCTCATGTGGCAGCTCAAATCAGAGTCCTGGCTAGAGGTGTCTGTCATTCCTGAAAGCCCTAGAGCTCTCCCCTTATGAGCAGTGTGTTCCTCTCCTGCCCAAGTATGCAATAGGCCCTAAAGGAGACTGAGTTGTATCCTGGAGAGTGCAGCAGAGCGCCCAGTTCCCCATGGGAGTCTGCTGGGTTATTCCCAATATGGTGGTAGGGTAGGGGGAGGATGGAATTAGTCTTGCCTGGGATCTTGTACCAGCCAGAGACAAGTCTCTGGAAGGTGGGGAAGGAGCCTGTCTGGGTAGGAGACTCAGATCCTGGCTTTGGAAGCAGGAATGGCACAGACCTTAATGAACAAGATCAGCACTTGGTTAATTGCTCCCGAAATAGGATTTCCAGTCTTCAAAGCTCATGTGCTCTCCTGGGTGGAGCGAAGGGAAGAGCTGCAGATCCCGGATCTCCAAGGCTGTGAGGAAGGGGAAATCATCAGTGACAACCACACAGGTGAGATATCAGCTAAACTGACTCAAACCAATTTCTGTGTTCTCATGATGTTGATTGTGTGTTTTCATCAAGTCTGACTGGCCCTTCAGCCTGTCTCAACTCCAGTCTGAGAGAGCTGGGTAGGGAAAGAGTTATGGGGGAGCAGGGTGAACTCAGCTCATGATTATTGAATCTTTCCAGCCATTCTTTGGGTTTGTCCCCCATTTTCTGTTCACCATTCAGAATTTTTCTTTCAGCTCAGCACAGAGAATGACTCCTGTGTGGTTTCTCTCTCCCTCCCAGCAGGTGATGGGATGCTGAATGAGAACAGTGAGAGGAGTCTTCAAGAGGAAGGACCTGAGCAAATGGCTCCATGTGGGGTATTAGTGGAAAGAACTGAAGGGCATGTTTCTCAGAGTCCTGAGCAAGGAGAGACTTGTGAGAGTCAGCGTAGTCTACAAAGGCAGCAGGGAAACCATCCAGGAGCAGGACAGGATAAATCCAGTCAGAGGATCAGAAGGTTGAAAACAAACACAGAAACTGTTCAAAAGAAAATCCCCCATCAACATTCACCTTGTGCTTGCAGTGACAGTGCAACTCCTAGTAAACATGAAAGAGCCCAAACAGGAGAGAAACCCTTCAGCTGCTCTGACTGTGGGAAAAGCTTCAGTCAGACCTCAACCCTTGTTATCCACAGGAGAGCCCACACAGGAGAGAAACCCTTCAGCTGCTCTGACTGTGGGAAAAGCTTCAGTCGGAGGTCACAGCTTGTTATCCATAGGAGAGCCCACACGGGAGAGAAACCCTTCAGCTGCTCTGACTGTGGGAAAAGCTTCAGTCAGACCTCAACCCTTGTTATCCACAGGAGAGCCCACACAGGAGAGAAACCCTTCAGCTGCTCTGACTGTGGGAAAAGCTTCAGTCGGAGGTCACACCTTGTTATCCATAGGAGAGCCCACACGGGAGAGAAACCCTTCAGCTGCTCTGACTGTGGGAAAAGCTTCAGTCACAGGTCAGGCCTTTCTAGACATAGGAGAGCCCACACAGGAGAGAAACCCTTCAGCTGCTCTGACTGTGGGAAAAGATTCAATGACCTCTCACAGCTTGTTATCCATAGGAGAGCCCACACGGGAGAGAAACCCTTCAGCTGCTCTGACTGTGGGAAAAGCTTCAGTCAGACCTCAACCCTTGTTATCCACAGGAGAGCCCACACAGGAGAGAAACCCTTCAGCTGCTCTGACTGTGGGAAAAGCTTCAGTCGGAGCTCACACCTTGTTATCCATAGGAGAGCCCACACGGGAGAGAAACCCTTCAGTTGCTCTGACTGTGGGAAAAGCTTCAGTGACCGGTCACAGCTTGTTATCCATAGGAGAGTTCACACAGGAGAGAAACCCTTCAGATGCTGTGATTGTGGGAAAAACTTCAGTCGGAACTCAGCCCTTGTTATGCACAGGAGAGCCCACACAGGAGAGAAACCCTTCAGCTGCTCTGACTGTGGGAAAAGCTTCAGTCAGAGGTCAAACCTTGTTATCCATAGGAGAGCCCACACAGGAGAGAAACCCTTCAGCTGCTCTGACTGTGGGAAAAGCTTCAGTCGGCGGTCACACCTAGTTAGACATAGGAAAACCCATACAGAAGAAGCTATTCACCTGCTCTCACTGTAGGAAATGCTGCAGTCATAGGTCACACCTTGTTATCCATGAGAACTCTCACAGGAGAGAATCCTTTAACTGCTCTGACTTTGGGAAATGCTATAGCGAGAGTTCAAGCCTTGTTGCATATAGTTGAACCCACACAGGTGAGAGACCCTATAGTGGGGGTGAGCAAAATTTTCTCTGTTGGTAGAATCCAGCCTTCCTAAGACTTTGATCCTGTCCACAAGGCAGTGCCAGGCCCCACTTCCAAATGAAGATGTACTGAGGGGAAGGAGCTTAGCCCCACCCCCTCTTCATGCTTTGTAGCCACTAGAGAGGAGGCAGCGCTAGGCTGAGTCTTTGCCACACAACCTGAGCCCGGCACTAGAGGCACTGCTGCCACTGCACTGCTGGCCTCCAGGGCCACATAGCCATGTCAGGGGTGCCTCTGGGGCTGTTCCTGGGCTGCGTGGCTGCAGCAGCAACACCTCCAGTCCTGGACTGAATGGGAGCAGTAGTGGTGCCTCTGGTGTCCGGTGTCTGGTCCTAGTCTGTGTGGCTGCTGCTGCAGCAGTAGAGCCTCCCTCTGGGGTGACGAGGACAGTGTGGCTGGAGATGTTGTTTCAAGGGGTCCCAAAGCCAGGTAATATTTGTTGTCCTTCCCAGACACTCCCTCCCAATCTCCTCAATTCCCTTTTTCCTGGCAGCCAGCACCCCCAGCTTGCATTGACACAGTCTTTTTTTCTTGCACCCTGTCTCCTGACCAGACACTGCACCTTCCCCCCAGGCCAGACACCTGCCTGCTTCTGCATCCTAGATCCTTCTTCAAGACCCCAACCCTTTCTTGAGGCCCCTGTCATGTTATTGGATTTTAAGGTGAACATACTCACCTTAAGATCATTGCTGTACTCACGGGAAACTGTTTGCCCCAAATTTTGTACAGATTGGGTCATGCAAGGTGTCAAATGATAGCTGATGTTGTGCTGATTCTATGTGTGGTATTCATGTACTTGTTTGGAGTTTGTATGGGAAGTTAAGACTATGGGCTCTGCTGATGCTGCGTATGGACTGCCTGTCATGAGGAAGGAATGTGCAATGAGTTACTATGCTAATTTGTATGGCTCCAAGGACAATGGTTCTCAGGGTGGCCAATACACAGCTGAGGAATGCATGTGGAAAGCTGCAAAGCAGCCAGGGCACAATGGCTGCTGGCATATGAAACAGGTCACTTGACCATGTAACTAGCTCCAGCTTGGGAGACACCAGAAATGAATATCAAATGCCCTGAGGGGGCTCCATGTGCCTTGCTAAGTACAGAGACACGGGAAGGATTTCTGACCCATCCTGATATACAATGTATGCCAAAGACTTTTATGCTAGCAGTTTGTAACATCTCTGCTAAGATCCTGCATCAAGAACTTGCTGATTGATGTATACAATGTATTCTCCTTAATAGCCTTACTCTCAACCTTTTCTTTCTTTTATTAATAAACCTTTCGATTCTAAAGGATTGGTCCACTGTGATCTTGTGGGTAAGATGGAAAGTATAAATTGACCAGGGATTCATGCCTGGTTCTTTGGAACCAGGTGGATCTGTTCTGGGTTGGAGAGATTGGGCTGTATAACCCCTCACCTGTGTGTAAGCCCAGGGCTGAGTGTGGCACAGGAAGAGCTGGGGTATCTGAGGGATTTTGCTCATGAGGCTTCCTGCAGGCTGGATTGGCAGCTGAAGTACTCAGTGTAACTGGTTTGTAGCCTGTTTTGGAAAGGTCTCCAGTCAAGGGCTGTCAGCAATTTCCCCTGAGTGGATTCCCTCAGCGGTGCTCAGGCCTGGCCTGGCCCGGCCAATCACAGCCCTGCCCTCTCCAAGCCTTCTGTAGATTACTGTTGCTAATGGAAACTCACTTAATTACATAATTAGTCAAGCCATTTTGCTAGGGCTGCATCTGGGCAGTTGCATTTAAATTATTAAAGAGATTAAACCTTTTAACTTTCTCATGTTAGTTGATCAAACTTTATTTTAAATTAAGTAAAATATTTATGTCCAATACATACTGTGGAGGTAGGCCTCGCTAGCCTGGCCAAAGACTGAACCGTACACAGTGCGTCCTGCGTCAGAAGCAAGCTTCCTAAGCAAGTTGAGCATGAAACCACAATGCTGTTAAACAAACAAATAAAATCGCAGTGCTTGTAATTTATCTGGTCAAGCAGAGATTACCATTTAAGGATAAAGTGCCTTCTGTTCTCTTTTCTCTGTAAATTTCCACTGTGACTTTGTAAGAAGGTATAAATATCTCAGGCATTTGAGTGTGAGGAAGGGGCTTGTATTGGTAAGGGGTGACTCCCTGCCATCTGTGACAACCCCCTCCCCCACAGCTGGGTTATTAATTTGGTTTTGTCTGTCTTGAACCCTAAAGCTAGCGTGTGTTTATTTCATGACAGCTGGGAGCAGCCGAAGCCAAGAGCCTTGTTCTACTGTGTCAACAATCTCTGAGGTGGCATAAAATCCCCTCTCCAGTTTCTAACCCTGAAATATCATCTTTATGATGTCATTCCTGGCCTCTTGATACAGCCTTTGAACTCTGACTGCAGAGATATGTCTACACTGGCGGGTTCTTGTGCAAGAATGGCTGTTCTTGTGCAAGAATCCGCAGAGCGTCCACGCTGCCCACCTGTTCCTGTGCAAGAAGATTTAAAGTACGGCATGGTAAGAGAGGACTTCTTGTGCAAGAGCTATGCTCTTTTTTTTAACAGGTGTAAGCCCTCTTGCACAGGGGCTCTTGAACAAGAGGGCAATGTGGATGCTCGGCAGGGGTTTCTTGTGCAAGAAAGCCCTATGGCTAAAATGGCCTTTGGAAAGTTCTTGCACAAGGGAGCATCCACACCGCCATGGATGCACTTGCACAAAAGCACAGCTCACACATGGCAGTGTGGATGTGTTCTTGCGCAAAACTTCTTGCACAAGAACCCGAAAGTGTAGACATAGCCCAGATGTTTGCTTACCAGAGATGCCAAAATAGACTAAGCCATCTCGAGAAAGGCTTTTGCCAAAGCCAGGGATTGAACCAGGACCATTCAAATCTTCAGTCTAACACTCTCTCAACTGAGCTACTTTGGCAGGTGTCTGCAGCTGTCTAAGGCCGACGCTTCTCTCAGGCATGGTTTTTTTTCTGTGGCAGTATACAAGAGAGATGCTGTTCTCTGTGGCCCTGCAAGGCAAGATGAGTTTTGCCTGCCCCCCTCTGCCTGACTCGCACTTGGCCCCATTCCTGCCACTTTTCTCAGGGTGTTCCAGTGGCGACCAATGGGCAGAGTGAGTTTCATAATGTGCCCCACTAGTGAGGTCGTTTGCGCTTGTGCAGATGTGTGCTACTGTGGTACCCACCAGTTACTCACAAAGAGCTTAGCTAAATATAGTTTTATAATTTGATAGAAGAAACAATTCTGAAACAAGGGATAGTTAACAAGGTACATGACTTCATATATTTAGTATGAAATCAAAAAGAACATTAACGTTACAACACATTCCATAGCTATTTCGTATCTTATGGGGATTGTTCCTTTGAGGCATAAAACAAAATTGTCCATCTTCTTGATTTAGCAAACAAGCTATGATGATTCATATTGCTACATGAAATGAAATCGTTGTTACACTTTGATGGAAATTAAATATTCTGTTATTTAATGATCTCAGTTCGGAGTCCTGTTTGAGTACATCTACATTTGCTCCCTAGTTTGGACTAGAGATGCAAATGTAGGTGACCAAAATTGCTAATGAAGCAGAGATTTAAATATCCCCTGCTTCATTAGCAAGATCTTGCCTGGCTCGCTAGTCCAAATCACAGTTGATTTGAACCAGTAAGTGCGTGGCTGGACACGGTAGTTCAAACCAAAGCCCTTGGTTCGAACTAATGTTACTTCTTATTTTTTGAGTCCAAGGTGTTGTCCTGGACCATAAACCAGAACAGCTCTGTCCAGGGAAGGCACCATGGCTTAGCTGGTTAAAGCACCTGCCTTGTGAACAAGAGATCTAGGATGCAACTCTCAGTGGTACCTTGTTGTAGTCTTTGTTCATGTTTTCCTAAGTCCTTCTGAAACACAGAAGAGACCTCCCCTGGCCACCCATAGAACTGCTGGTTCAGGAAAAGGCTGATTGGGGAGGAATGTTGAGAAGAAGGAAACCACAAGCCTGGAGTGGTTGCAGAGGCCATTGTGACTGGCAAGGCAGTGGGAGAGTTTGAACTCCCTGGATTTCCTACTGGAGCTCTGCTTAAAGCTGCAGGATCTGACTCCAGAGGCTGCCCTTAAATGCAACAGAGTTTGAGCTGGTTGTAGCTCTGCCTTTGGCACAGGGAGTTTGTACTAGAAAGAGGCAGGCTGGGTGACTAAGAACAAGAGGCTGGGCATTCCCTTCATTGAAGGGTTGTCAGATCATCGTGAGAACGTTGCCCGGGATGCCACTTAAAAGATGGGGCGGCAGGGAAGAGTAGGAATGAGACTGGCAGGGGGCTAAAGCAGCAGGGTTGGAGTGACCAGGCCAGCTGTGCAGGGGGCAGGAATGTCTCTGCTTTGTTCTCACAACTATTCTGGAGGACACTTGGGGGACGTTCGACTCGCCAAGGTCCAGCCAGGGGAGCGGACAGCGGAATCTCTCTTTAAAGGACGCGAAGGCTCCTCCACACTAATACAGACCCTGCTGAGCCTGCGTGAGAAACAATCCTTGCTTTAGGGCTATCCTGTGTAGGGCTTCATCAGCCCAGGGAGCAAAGGGCAGGCGGCATCCCCAACGATGCACAGGGGCAGGTCCACGTCTCCGGCCCTGAGAGTGCGGTTGGGGAAAAGTGCTGGGAGGCACCTTCTGGTAGAATCTGGAGCTGCAAAATACGTTGGCATCACGTGTCTTCTCTGAGAATGGACCCATATCCTGAAAGGGACAGAAAGGGGCCTGAGAAGAGCTAGTGTAGCTGAGCAAGCCATGCAGGTGCTTGTCTTCCTGATGGTCTAGGGGCTAGGCTACAGATAGAATACAGCCCTTTCACCGCTGTGCCCTGGGTTCGATTCCCAGTCAGGGAAACCAGCCTTGTCATGAAACCTGTCTGGTCTTTGCCCTTTTCTATCACAGGGAGTGCCAGTGGGTTGAGGGAAGGGAGGTGGAGGTGCTGGGGTGCCAGAGGCAGGCTGTAGCTGGGAGACCTGCCAAGCACAATTCTCAGGCAGCTCCTTCCCTGCGTGGGCAGCACAGGTTGTATGGCTGGGTGAATAAGAGCTTGTTGGGATGTGCTTTGGCTTCCTTATCTGCAGGCTCCCCAGAGAGAATTTTGTATCTATGCTGTGGTCTGTCTGGCTCAACGGGTGGGTGAGATGGGCTGGGCCCTGGAACTTACAACCTGGCTGGAGCTTGCTGCTTCCCCGATACCCTCCTGTGTGGTCCCAGCAGCTGCCAGGCTCTGACTCTTGCCACCCTGGCACTAACAGGTGCCTCCATCTAAATTCTCTTTTAAATTGGTCTCTATGGGCCCTCTCAGGACATTTTTCTCCTCAGCAGCACACAAGAGAGAAGCTGTCATCAGTGGCCCTGCAGGGCAAGATGAGCTTTGCCTGACCCCTCAGCCTGACTCCCTACTTGGCCCCATTCCCGCCTCCATTCCTGGGCTGACCCTGTGGCCGAAGGGACTGCGGCTGCTGCTGACAGGGAAGAAGCTGGGAGGCAAGGTGCTGGCAGCAAGAGATTCCGGCTGCCTCTTTGCCCTGGGTCTCAGTGCGCCATGCCGGCCACCAGCCACGTTGACCAAACCTCAAACCATCTGGACTAGACAGCCCATGTCACAGGGTGTGTCTAGACTACAGAGTTTTGTCGACAAAAGTGGACTTTTGTCAACAAAACTATACCTGCGTCTACACTACCGCTGAGTTCTGTCTACATAACGTTGACAGAACTCAGCAGTTTTGTCGACGCTGGTAAACCTCATTTTACGAGGCATAACGCCTTCTGTCGACAGAGTTTCTGTCGACAGAAGGTGTTATTGCATGTAAACTGTCCTTTGCATCTACCCTACCATGTCGACAAAGCAGCTTGCTTTGTCGACAGAACTCAATGTAGTCTAGATGCTCTTTGTCGACAGAAGTTTTGTCGACAGTATCCGTCGACAAAACTTCTGTTGACAGAAGCCTGTAGTCTAGACGTAGCCACAGTGAGTTGCTAGTGGTCTTATCAGAGAAGAGCCATTGGCAGCTGCAGAGACAGCTCTGCAGCTGCCGGAGGCACCTTTCTGAAAGGGCCATTTGTGAGTTAGAGTCTGATAGGTCAGCTAGATCAGTTGGTTAGAGTGTGGTGCTAATAATGGTCATGGGTTCAAGCCCTATGCTGGCTACAGAGATATTTGCTGTGGAGACCGCCCCTCCCTGAGACACCAGCTGCCTGTCTCTCACTGTGTCATGTGCCCCTTTGGAAGTCTGCTTGCTCAGGGCTCCAGGCGCCTCCCACTCGTGTAAGGAATGACACAGCCCTGTTCTCTAGTCCAGAGTGAGTGACTCTCAGCCCATGTGAAACAGGAGGGCTCATTGAGCATCTGACACAGCACAGGGACCCAGGCAGGCAGCAGGGGCTGCGGGTGGGGAGCGAGGGCACCAGAGGGGGCAGGGAAACAAGTAGCACCAAGACTGTTGCCACCAGGGTCTGGCCACCCGACTCCCTGCCCAGGATGTTGGACCCCTGAACTACTTCAGCTGTCAGGTCAGCCAGGGAGCTAAGGCAGGAATGGGGGGAAGGAGCAAGTCAAACTGCAGGTGGCAGGAAACACCAGTCTTGCCTTCCTGGGCAGTGCATGATGGCGTCATGTTTGTGACACGGCTGCCAAACAGCCTGGAAAGTTACTAACCGACCAGACGGGTTTATTGGTAGCTCAGTGTTGGGAGCCTTAGATGAAACATTTAAAGGTCTGTGGTTCAATCCCAGGCTTTGCCATGTCTCTCGGTGCAGCAGGGCCCTCTCTGGTCCCCTGGCCATGCTCGTGCCCTGTCAATCCCCTCATCCATCCTGGCAGCAGCCCATCTTTGCTTCTAAACCTCCCTCAGAGTGGCTGCTTCAGCTTCTTTGGCTAAAGTCCCCTCCCCCTGTGCGTGTGGCTGGCAGGGATTGCTAGAGTGATCCATTTACATGTAGCTTCACTGAAACCCCCCTCATTGGTCTGCAGCCTGCACCCCAGGTCAGTCCATGTGTGTTAAAGGGCCTCAGGGAGCCCAGAGCAGAGGGAGCTGAGATTCTAGTCCCATTGATCCCCTCGATACACAGTCCCAGCCCCAAGCCTCCCCCATCCCCAATCCTGTGCCCTGACTTCTCTACCCTCCCACATCCTCACTCCTGTCCTGAGGCCCCCCCCCCACTCTCACACACTCCCCAAATCCCTGCCCTGAATCACCCACACTCCACATTTTAATTTCTTACAGGTACTGTCCTATCACAACCCCTCCCCCAACTTCCTGCCTTGAGCCTCCTCCTGCCCAAGGGGTGGTGCCCAATAGAACAGGCCCTGTAAGAAATGTGTCACTTTCACCCCTGGGAGCAGCTCAGCCATGCAAAGGGACATTAGCCCTGGAGGGCAGGGGTGGGTGTGGCAGTGACATCACAGGGCAGGTGTCCCTAGCTGGTGTATTCCAGAAGCTGAGAATGGGCGATGGGAGGGATCATGTAATAATTGTCTGTGCTGAGGATTCCCTTGGGAGAATGAACTTGGCTGCTGTCCTGAGACAGGATCCTGGGCTAGCTGGACAACTGGAATGGCCCAGTCTGGTTGCTTTGATGTTCTGTTTGGTTTCTGTTCTTGTCCCTCTGGGCAAGGGAGAATGGACCCTCCCCCAATCCTGAAGTGGACAGAAAATGGCCTGTGAAAGGCTAGGGGCTTGGTTTATGTGTCCCTGCTGGTCTAGTGGTTAGGATCCAGCACTCTCACTGCTGTGGCCTGGGTTCCATTCCCAGTCAGGGAAACCAGCCTGAACTTTCACATAACAACTGCCTAGTCATTTTTCTCACCTCATTAACACATGTTACAGCAGCTGTGACCCAAGAGGTTACTTCAGGCTCCTTTCCCCCCCTCTCCCTCACTGCTAAGACAACACTTGCCATTTTCAGAAGGCCCCTCCCCCCTCCTGCATGGGCAGCGCTACAGGAAGCTCCATGGCACACTCAGCACTAGCCCAGTGGGGCTGGGTGGGCTAAGCGCTGGGGGCTGGCGGAGGATGGAGTCGTGGTTCGCATGGCAGCCGGCCAAGCAGTTAGGCTGGGTTTGTGGATGTTCTTTATTGCTGCCCTGTCTCTGTTCTCTGACTCACCCCTTTCCCGTCCCCTGGCCCTGCCCGGCTCTGACTCCTGCCTGGCTGCCTCCCACATGGGCTGAGCTCAGGGGCTGGGCTGGTGACCTGCTCCACCGACACCTCCCGTCAGTCTGCTCTGTCACTCAGTGCATCCCAGGGAGCTGAGCGATTGTGTCCTTGAGTGGCATTCTCAGCCAGCCAATCAGCTTTGTGAGGAGGATCATGGAGGTGGGGCAAAGAGCTCTCTTGTTAGGCCAGCAAGGAAGCAGCCAAGGCCCCACCCCCAGGGATCCAGCTGGAGACCATGTGGAGGGAGCTGCTGCCTCTCCCCTGTGTATCAGGCACTTTCCCAGTGGGGCAACTCTGTCTCCATCACTTCTCTCACTGCAAGGCAATGGGAGGCTGAGTCCCAGCAGCCTCCTGCCCTGGCCTGACTGTCTTTTGGGGAGACAAAGTAGGAAGAGGGAGGGGGCCAATGGAGACAATTAGCCCCCTCGCTGGCTCTGTGTGTGAGAAGAAAAATGGGGATTTACCCCATTAGTGGAGAATGTGAGCACTGATACCACTGCCTCTCACATGCTACGTGAGCGCTCTACCACTTGAGCTAATTCCCCCACTGTACCAACAGGGCTTCTCTTGGAGACTCTTACCTTCTCCACAAGGACGTCTGTGTTCTAGGTCAGTTAGTCACGGGAAAGACGAATGCTCCAATGAGGCTCCTCCTCACACTCGTGCTTGTGACCCTCATTCCCTCTCTGGCCTCAAGGGCAGATCTCCAGAAGGAGACTCCCTGCAGCAAAGCCATGGGGGGCTCTGAGACTCCCTGCAGCAAAGTCTCTGAGGTTTCCTCTGCCCTGCAGCCTATCCCACCTGGCCATTGTCATGGACTCTCTGTGAGGTCATCACCTCCCAACCTCCTTTAGCCAATGAGATGAAGTGCTGTGAAAGGCCCCTATGATGTCACTGCCACACCCACCCCTGCCCTCCAGGGCTAATGCCCTGCCCCAGGCAGCCCCTTTGCATGGCTGAGCTGCTCCCAGGGGTGAAAGTGACACATTTCTTACAGGAACTGTTCTATTGGGCAGCATCCCTTGGGCCAGGGGAGGTTAAAGGCAGAAACAAGGGGGGTTTCAGTAAAGCTACATATGAATGGATCCATCTAGCAACCCCTGCCAGCCACACACACAGGGGGAGGTTTTTGTGGAAGCACAACATGCAGTGCAGACATATTGGGAGAGAAGTGGGGAAACCAGGCACATGAGGTGCCAAAGTAGCTCAGTGGGGAGAGCGTTAGACTGAAGATCTAAAGGTCCTTGGTTCAATCCAAGGCTTTGGCAAAAGCCTTTACTCTTAAGGCTCATCCCTTCTTTGGCTCCTCTGTGAAGAGCCCAGCTGAGTGCCCTGGAAGGGTCTTGTCTGCCCTGCTCCTCCACTTAAGAGCCAGCAAGTCCTGCCCCTCCTCTGCCAGGGAAGGATAAAGGAGCTCTCCTCAGAGCAGCATCAAGCCAGCCCTCTCAGGGGCAGGTCTCAGCAAATTGGACTCTCAGAGCACAAGGGAAGTTGAGGGTTAGTTGCTTGTCTTGTTACTTTGTCCGATTTCCTGCCTCTTTTCCTGAGCTCACCCAGAGACTGAAATGGATGGTAGCTGCTGATGGGGGGGATGGGAATGGGAAGATGGATGGACAAGAAGGACCAGGCAGAAAGAGGGCCAAGGGAGGCCTGGCTTCCTGTCCCCAACAACAGGGGAACTGATGCCCAAATTCCTGCTGCTGCAGTGGCTACCTCAAGGCATCAAGGCACCAGCTGGGGAGGGGCAGGCTGTGGAGCCCAAGCCACATGGGGAGACTCAATATGACTGGGATGCCTGGAGCGTGTGAGCCCTGCACAGAGGCTGCTGCTGGGGGCCTGCTTCAGTGGCCCAGCAGCTCAAGTTCCCCTGAACCAGCTTCTCCCCCTGGAGCCACCCCCCGGCGCTGCTGAGGCCCCTGACGTGAGGCAGTGGGACCATCAGAGGAAGGTGCCAGCCTTAGCCCTTTCTCCCAGCCTCCTCCCCCTCCCAGGGTCTTTCCCCAGCCCCTCCCCAGTTCTACATTCCCCACATAAAAACCAGAGAGTTTGTTCTTTCAACAGGGAAAAGTCCTGTTTGTGTTACCAGCAGGGGGAGGGGGAGAGGAAAGTGGGAAGAGGGTGTGTTGGGGGGGGGGATTGGTGTGTGCTGGGGGGGGGGAAGGCACAGAGGGCAAAAAATGATGAGTAACATTAGTTTGAACCAAGGGGCTTGGTTTGAAGTAATGCAGCAGCCCCAGACGCCCTTTCACTTTCAGAACAGCACATGGGTGAGAGTATGCAAATGAAGCACTTGCTATTTAAATCCCTGCTTCATGTGCAACTCTGGAGTGTCTGGAGTGTCTGCTTTGCTAGAAATAAGAGCCCAGGTGTAGACGTACCCACACAAGGGCTCAGCCACAGGAGCAAAGATTTCCACCAAGGACTGGGATTGAACCAGGGGGCCCTTAACACTTCACACTAATGTACCCCCCACAAAGCTACTTCAGCGGCTATGGGGGCTGCTCTCACATCACCACTTCTCCCTCAGGGATGCTTTACTCCCCAGCAGTGCACAAGAGATGCTGTTGCTGGTGGCCCTGCAAGGCAAGATGAGGTTTACCGGCCCCTCACACCCTAACTCGCTACTTGGCCATTTCCTGCCCCCGTCCTGTGCTGACCCAGTGGCTGACAGGGGCTGTGGCTGCTGATGGCAGGAAGAAGATGGGTGGTGAGACCCTGGCGCCAAGAGGGCCCACCCGCCTTTTTCCTGCTTGGGCCTGGCTCTCAGCATGGGGCAGGCGGGGGCGCCCTGAGAGGCTCTGCTGGCCACAGGGGTGTCTGGTTTGGTGACTTGCCTTTGTGCAGCTGCCTGCTATGGACAGGGAAGGAGAAAGAAGCCCTGGGAGGTGAAGCAGCGGGAGGGAAGCAAGGAGCAGAGTGTCAGCTGCCAGCCCAGAGTCACAGGTGCCCTCTGCCTCCTGGGACCGCCGCTCCCTGAGCCGCCAGCCCCCTGTCTCTCACCGTGTGCCCCTTGGGGAGTCCACTCGCTCTGGGCTCCGGGGGCCTCCCGCTCCCACAGGGAATGACACAGCCCTGTGCCCTCGCCCAGAGCCACGCCCAGCCTGTGTGAAACAGGAGGGTTCATTGAGCGTCTGACACAGCACAGGGACCCAGGCAGGCAGCAGGGGCTGCGGGTGAGGAGTGAGGGCACCAGAGGGGGCAGGGAAACAAGAAGCACCAAGACTCTTGCCACCAGGGTCTGGCCACCCGACTCCCTGCCCAGGCTGCTGGGCCCCCGACCACTTCAGCTGCCAGGTCAGCCCGGGAGCTAAGGCAGGAATGGGGGGGAGGAGCCAGTCAAACTGCAGGTGGCAGGAAACACCAGTCGCGCCTTCCTGGGCCGGGCACGACGGCATCATGTTAGTGACACGGCTGCCAGACATCCCGGACAGTTAATAACCAGCTAGAGGGGTTTATGGGCAGCTCAGTGTGGGGAGCCTAAGATGAAATATTTAAAGGTCCCTGGCTCAATCCCAGGCTTTGCCATGTCTCTCAGTGCAGTAGGGCCTCTCTGTTCCCCGGCCATGCTAGTGCCCTGTGACATCCCTGCATCCATCTTCGCCACAGCCCAGCACTGGAAACTCCCGTCCATCTGATTAACCCCCTTCGCTTCCTTGGCTCAAGTCCCCTCCCCCCGTGCGTGTGGCTGGCAGGGGTTTCTAGATGGATCCATTCACATGTAGCTTCACTGAAACCCCCCTCATTCGCCTGCGCCCAGGTCAGTCTGTGTCACTGGCTCAGGATTTCCTCTCCCCATCACGCTACAGAGAAAGCCCTTGTGTGTTAAAGGGCCTCAGGGAGCCCAGAGCAGAGGGAGCTGGGAATCTAGTCCCATTGATCCCCTCGATACACAGTCCCAGCCCCAAGCCTCCCCATCCCTAATCCTGTGCCCTGACTTCTCTACCCTCCCACATCCTCACTCCTGTCCTGAGCCCCCCCCACTCTCACACACTCCCCAAATCCCTGCCCTGAATCACCCACACTCCACATTTTAATTTCTTACAGGTACTGTCCTATCACAACCCCTCCCCCAACTTCCTGCCTTGAGCCTCCTCCTGCCCAAGGGGTGGTGCCCAATAGAACAGGCCCTGTAAGAAATGTGTCACTTTCACCCCTGGGAGCAGCTCAGCCATGCAAAGGGGCTGTCTGGGGCAGGACATTAGCCCTGGAGGGCAGGGGTGGGTGTGGCAGTGACATCACAAGGGCTTTTTGCAGCCCCTCAGCTTATTGGCTAAAGGAGGCTGGGAGGTGATGACCTCACAGAGAATCCATGACAATGGCCAGGTGGGACAGGCTGCAGGGCAGGGGCCATCTCAGAGTGCCCCCCCCATGGCTTTGCTGCAGGGAGTCTCCTTGAGAGTTGTCTTTGAGGCCTTTTCGGAGCCTTCTCCTTTCCCAGGTCTAACTGACCTAGAAGGCAGACGTCCCTGTGGAGAAGGGAAGAGCCTCCAAGAAGGGTGACTCTACCATAGCAGGGGAATTAGCTCAAGTGGTAGAGCGCTTGCTTTGCATAAGAGAGGCAGTGGGATCAATGCCCACCTTCTCCAGTGTTGGGGGTAATCCCCAGTTTTCTTTTTACTTTCAAGTAGGAATAAGGGATCTTCCGGAAAAGGGTTTATTTTCCGGAAAATCACGTCCAGACTGGCGCTTTTCTCCGGCTTAACCCCAAGCCAGAAAAAAGCAGAAGCCATGTAAATGCAAATGCCGCGGGGGATATTTAAATCCTCCACGGATTTGAAATTCCGACTGGTCTCATTAGCATCCCTTTTCCAAAAACGGGTGCCAATGTAGACACAGCCCTGGCTGTGTCTAGACTGGCAAGTTTTTCCGCAAAAGCAGTTTTGCGGAAGAACTTGCCAGCTGTCTATACTGGCTACTTGAATTTCTGCAAAAGCACTGACGATCTCATGTAAGATTGTCAGTGCTTTTGTGGAAATACTATGCTGCTCCCGTTCGGGTAAAAGTCTTTTTCCCAAAAAACTTGTGCACAAAAGGGCCAATGTAGACAACAGAGATTTGTTTTCCGCAAAAATGGCAATCGGGGCTTTTATGTGGAAAAGCACATCTAGATTGGCCATGGACGCTTTTCCGCAAAAAGCGCTTTTGCAGAAAAGCATCTTGCCAATCTAGACACGCTTTTCCAAAAATGCTTTTAACGGAAAACTTTTCCATTAAAAGCATCTCCAGAAAATCGTGTCATTGTAGAAACAGCCAGTGATTTCAATAAGTTCAGCTCATAATAGAGGAGCCTCAGTGCCAGTGCTCCAGTAGCTTACAGTGAAGTCAACTCTTCAGCTCACAACTAGATACCTAATAGAATCCAAATTAGTTCTGATACTCCATAGTAGAGAGAGAAAGATACAATCAGTGCTGTTTAGGCACTCAGACAAGGACACACCACCACCAAGTACAAAATCTACCCCCAGCCTCTCAGTCATGGTGGGTGTGTCTATGCAAATTGGATGTATCTATGTAAATGAGATCAGCCCCTGAAGTCTCTTTGCACCACTCGCTACAGTTCACCACCAGATGTCAGAGTAGAGCTTACCCTGACCCTGCTTACACCAGCATCACCCTGTGCTGGGGTGGAGCAAACCCAGGGGCAGGGACGAAAATCGGACTGGGATCCTTCCAGCCAGAGGGTTCCATTCACCCGGCTGCCAGGTGTCTGGTTTTTCACTGGAGGATCCAGTTGCAAAGGGCAAGGGGCAGTGACCGGTTGGCACAAAATGTCCAGGTACCTGCAATAACCGTCAGGGGCAGGGATTCCCTCCGGCCTAGGCCGGCACCGGGCAGATGGTCAGGGGAGTCTCATCGTAACCAGGACAGAAATACGGACAGAGCGTCCCGGAGAAGGTGCCGGTGAAGGTGAAGAGATGGGACCTGTCAGTCACATTGTAAAACGAGACCTCGCCCGCCTCGTAGTCCAGGAAAACCCCCACCCGGCTGGGCCTGGCGCTCACGGGGAGGGGGGTCCAAGGGGAGGTAGAGACTGTGTATTTATCCCCACTCCTCAGCCACACGGCCCAGTATCCTTGTTTGGTTGTGAGTGTGACCTTCCCCTTCCTGCTCACAGATTCTCTGCAGACACCCAGGTCCCAGTCAGTCTTGTCTCCCACCTCCACCTCCCAGTAATGCCTCCCACCCGTGAACCCCTTGGCGCCCAGCACACAGGGACAAGGGTCAAATCTCTCCAGTGTGTCGGGCAGATCCTGGCGCGTGTCTCCGAGTCTCACATGTTTCCGATCCTCAGACAGGACGAGGTTGGGATGAGCCGTGTCTGGATCCAGTGTCACGTCCACTGGGGAGAGAGTCTCAGAGTCAGGGCCAGGGGCAGGGGCGGGTCCCTGGGGTCAGCAGGAAATTAACCTGCCCCCCGTTAATTGCTGTGCAGAGGGGTGTTATTGCCTGAGGGGAGTCAGGGCCCCTCTGCAGGTGAGGAGACAAAGAGCAGGAAAAGGGCAGGAGTAGTGGGGGAGGAGTGGCAAGCTGTCAGTGGGGGGAGGGGCAGGGTAATGCTGGGAGAGGAAAGGGGAGGGGCAGATGATGGGGCAGAGGGGGAGGGGTGGAGGGGAGGGAGCCACCATAGGGCAAATGTGGGGCAAGAGGAGCAGGCACAAGGGGACAGAGGGGTGAGGGAGGGGGCAGTCCCCTGGGGGGCTGGGTGGAGGGGCAGATGGCAAGGAGGGCAGAGGGAGGGGTGGACACCAGGGGGCAGAGGGTCACAGGTGAACAGACAGAGGGGTGTGGGGAAGGGGAGGCCCAAGGAAGGCAGAGGGGTGACGAGAAGTGGGCACCAATGTGGCAGAGATGGGGTGGGGCCTACACCACAGGACCCAAAGGGGGGCCCAGGTAGGAGACACCAGGCAGGCAGAGGGGCAAAAGGAAGAGCAGGCACCATGGAGGCAGATTCCCAGGAGTGCTGTGAGCAAGACATAAGGGCTGTGTCTAGACTGGCCAGTTTTTCCAGAAAATCAGCCGCTTTTCCGGAAAAACTTGCCAGCTGTCTACACTGGCCACTTGAATTTCCACAAAAGCACTGACGATTTCTTGTAAGATAGTCAATGTTCTTGCGTAAATACTGTGCTGCTCCCGTTCGGGCAAAAGTCCTTTTGCGCAAAAGGGCCAGTGTAGACAGCTCAGATTTGTTTTCTGCAAAAAAGCCCTGACTGCGAAAATGGCGATCGGGGCTTTTTTGCGGAAAAGCGCGTCTAGATTGGCTACGGACGCTTTTCTGCAAAAAGTGCTTTTGCGGAAAAGCGTCCTGCCAATCTAGAAGCTCTGTCCCGAAAATGCTTTTAACGGAAAACTTTTCCGTTAAAATCATTTCTGGAAAATCATGCCAGTCTAGATGCAGACAAGGAGTCGTCCCCTGCTCTCCTCTATGCTGATCAGGCCTCAGTTTGACAACGGTGTCAAGTTCTGGGCCCCACATTTCAGGAGAGGCGGAGAAATTGGAGAAGGTCCAGAGAATAGGAATAAGAATGATACAAGGTCTAGAGAACATGAGAGAGGAGGGAAGACTGGAGGAATTGGGCTTGTTTAGTTTGGAAAGGAGAAGACTGAGAGAGGACATGAGAGTGGTTTTCAAGTATCTAAAAGGGTGTCACAAGGAGGAGGGAGAAAAACTGTTCCCCTTGGCCTCTGAGGACAGGACAAGCAGCAAGGGGCTTAAACTGCAGCAAGGGAGGTTTAGGTTGGACACTAGGAAAAACTTTCTGCCTGTCCGGGTGGTGAGACACTGGAATAAGTTGCCTGTGGGGTTGTGGAGTCTCCATCCCTGGAGATATTGAAGAGCGGGTTGGACACACACCTGTCAGGGATGGTCTGGATGGTGCTTGGTCTTGCCGTGAGGGCAGGGGATTGGACTCAATGACTCTCGAGGTCCCTGCCAGTTCTGTGGTTCTGACGGAGGTGAAGGCAGAGAGGGGCCTCAGGGAGGCAGAGGAGAGGTGACCAGAGGGGCTGGTACCAGGGGCTAGAGGGGGATGAGGAGTTCAGGGTCAGGGGAGAACTAAGGGGAAGGTGGAGGGAGTGTGAGGGGAGAGGGAAAGCAGCAGGGGTGAGGGTGGGGAGGGGAAAGGGGTTTGTGCTGAAGAGAGGGGGGCAGGGCAGAATGAGAAAAGGAAAGACACCAAGGGGCAGAGTGGGGGAGAGACAAATGCCGGGGGACAGGGATGGGGAAGGCACCAGGGCAGATGGGGGTGGTGGTGGCAGGTTTGATCCTCAGTGGGTGGGAAGGGAAGGGTGGGTGCCAGGGGGCTAGAGAGGCACCGGGGAAGGGGTTAAAGGCAGGGGGCAGAGGAGGAGCAGATGGGCATTTGCGCAAGAGGGCTTTTGCTCGAACGGGAGCAGCACAGTATTTCCGCAAGAACACTGACAATCTTACAAGAGATCATCAGTGTTTCTGCAGAAATTCAAGTGGCCAGTGTAGACAGCTGGCAAGTTGCCAGTCTAGACGCAGCCAGCTTGTATTGCCAGGGACACGCCTGCCCTGCCTGAGGGCCCAGCCCACAGAGCTGGGCTGCCCGGGATCCGTTCTTCCTGGGGCTAGGCACAAACCACGGAGGTGCAATGTGGAGTCATGAAATGCTGGGACCTGAGGCCGGCTGCGGCAGCTGGCACCCCAGGTGGAAGGCGCAATCGGCGCCCCCGCCTGCAAGGCCATGACGTAATCATGGGGCGCCCTAGGCAACTGCCTTGTTTGCCTAGGCTCACGGGCCACCCCTGATCCTATAGACTAATATTTTCTTTTGCTGGTTTCTCAGGTGCTACAGGAGCACTCGTTTTTTTATTTTTTTTAAGGTACAGACTAACATGGTCCCCTCTGAGACCTCTGGGCCTGGCAGTTCCCAGCCCTGGCACCTCTGGGCCCTGAACATAACTTAGTAAAGTAAAAAATGTGCCCCACTTGGCACCTCTTCCATACTACGTTAAGCACTGGCCGCTCCCAGTGGCTGGGGAGCAGGGGTGGAGCTGCCGGGTGCTGGTGAGAAGAGGGCGGGTGGCCCAGGGTTTGCTAGCCCACAGGCCCAGTTTAAATGTTTAGAATGAATGTTTATGAAACACCAGCCATATTGGACCGAGGGGACCCTGCCAGGAAGCAGTTTCCGGTCCCAGGCCAAGGGTGGATGAGCAGGATTCAGGTGGGAAGCGTCTCCCGGCCTTAGCTCTGGAGTCACAATCTGACTCCATTACACCCCCCAGCCACTCCCCGGGCTCCAGCTTTGCCAGCAGGGTGTGTGAGGCCCCCTGGCTCCCAGCCCCTGCCTCTGGGGTCCCTGCAAAGGGGCGGGCCCGAGGATCTGGGGGTTACTGCTCTGCCAAGGGCCGGGCCATCTCCCAGGCCTGCAGCAATGGCACAGCGCGGAGGGTGGGGTGGGGGGGGGGGGGCTGCAGAGAGCCAGTCTCTCCTGAGAGTGGGAGCTGGAGTCACCGACACCAGAGCAAGGCCAGTTACCTGCGAATTTTCGGGCTCGCCTAAATCCTGGAACAAGCAGAGAGAGAGAGAGAGGTGAGAATTCCCACCACAGAGCTCCCGCCCCCCCCCCCCCTGCTCCACCCACAGAGCGGGAGCAGGGATGTCCGGGCCCCTCCTACCACCGTGGGCTCTGCCCCAGCTCCCCACTGCCTCCGACATCCCTCGGCTGCTCTGTCCCACCCCTCCCGCCTGGGCTTTCCCCTGCGCCAATCTCCTCGCGCCCGCCCAGGCTCTCAACAGGCTCTCAACAGCTGCCATGCCTGGCCCTAGGGCAGCGCCCTGGGATCCTCACCTCTCTCCACAGCCAGCGCCCCTGGAAGGGAAGAGAAAAACCCGTCACTGGGGGGGGCAGTGCCCAGGGCTCACAGCCCAGCTCTGCCCCATGCTGCCAGATGTGCCCTGGGAAATCAGGCCCGGGAACCAGTTTCTCAGGTGTTTCTCCCCTCAGCCATGCAGAGAGGCCCCTGGGATTTCACCCGCGCCCGCACAGGGGAGGTGCCCAACTCCTATGGGCTCTAGTGGAAGTTAGGGGCCCAGCTGCTCAGGGGCTTCTGAAAGTCCCGCCAGACACCTGTGTGACTCACCGGGCACCTGTCCAGCTCTGAGTGTCTGGCCCAAGGGGTTCAGACACCGGGCCCAGGCGTGCAGCTGGCATCAGACAGGGAGGCGTCATGAACATCCAGGAAGCTGGGACTCGGGCCCTGAGTCTGTGACAACATCTCCCACAGCAACCAGCTCCCCTTGCCCCTCGGCCTGTGCAGGCTGGGCTGGGGGACCCTCTGCTTGGCAGCAGGAGGGGGCGGCCCCGGGTACTGGGGCAGTGGGAGAGGCACTTTCACTCCTCGCGCCTCCTCTCCACCATCCACATCCTGCTGGGATCCTGCCGTTTTTCACAGAGCACCCCCCAACCCTGGCCTGGGCTCAGGAACCCACCAGCCCTCCAGGAGCAGACCCTGGGATCTCAGGGACCCAGCCGGGCCTTTCCACACCCCTCCCCACACCCCCATACAGTGAGAGAGGAGCCCCCAGCAGCGCCGCCCCGTACCCAGAAATCCCGTCATGGCCCCCTGGAGACTGTTCTCTCCTGGGAAGTCCCGGATTCTCCGCTCCAGCTCCGGGCACTTGGGCGCCGGATGCGGTGACATCACCTCCTCACCCCTGCAGACATATGAGGATGTTATTGGCCTCCTGCCTCAGCCCATCAAAGCCAGACAGGGTTGCCAGGTGTCCAGTTTTGAACTGGACAGTCCAGTATTTGAGCTTTTTCTTTGGGAAACAAATTGAGAAAATACCAGACACATCAATGTCTGGTATTTTCTAATTAAGTAAGTTTTCTTATTTTCATGAGTATCAGTACGTAGTTGTGTACTCATACAGCATGAGCATGCCCACCAGCCAGGCAGTACACAACTACACGGGTGAGGGGGGGGAAGAGCAGGGCTGGGACAATGCATGGGACAGGCAGTGCCCCGGGATCTGCGTGCACCCAGGCTAGCCCCACTCCCCGCGACCTGCTTCCAATTAGCTGGTTCCCCCCTCCTCCCTGATTTCTCCTGGTCAGCCCCACTTCCCATGACCCCCTCCTGACCAGCCCTGCTCCCCACCTGCCGGTTCCCCGCCCCCCCCCCAATCTCTCCTGCCAGCCCCGCTCCTCTTGTGGCTGGTTCCCCTCCCCCATCTGAGATCAAGCGTGTCTGGTATTTTTGTCAAAACCATCAGGCAACCCTAAAGTCATTCAGGGGAGCGGGTGGGAGCTGGGCCCCGGGACCAAGTGACCTCGGCTGCCCAGGGAGTTTCCTGCCGGTACAACCTGCTGGGCCCAGCCTGGGGCCTCTCTCCAGCCAGGGGGAAAACAGCCTGGGCAGCACCCAGTCCGGCTCCCGCACACCCATTGGGGCCTGGCTGGGCTGCTCCCAGGGCTGAGAGGGGCCCGTTCTCCAGGCCCAGCTGCTCCTCAGCTTCTCCGCTCAGCCCCCAGGGGCCTCGTCACTCGCCGGAGGGTGGGGGCTCTGGGACAGGGACACTGCCTCCCTAGGGCCTTGCCTGGGACACTCGGCTCTTTCCCCATGGGCCAGGCCAAAGCTTGGCCCTTGGGGTGACCAGCCTCAGCCCTATTAATATTCCCCTGAGACAGCCCAGTCCCACGGAGGCTTCCCCATCCCAGGCTGTGGGGCAGTCTCTTCCCAGGGTGGCTCACACCCGCACAGCAGCAGAGGCCCCAGGGTGGTGGGTATGGAGGGGGCAGGGTTCAGAGGGTGAGACAGGCCCATGGTGGGGGGCTGGAGCTGGATTCACTGCTGGGCTCTGAGCCTGCTCCAAGCATGATGGGGGGTGAGGGGCAGATGGAGCCTGGACCTACCTGCGTACAGTGCTTCTCTCACCCTAGAGGGGAAGGAAACAGAGCAGAGTCAGTGCCCATGGCCCAGCCCAGCCCCTTGCCCCAGAGGAACCACACTGCTCCCCTGCCCCACAGGCTGCTCCCCCAGGTGAGAGACCCACTGAAGGGCTGTGCTAGGGGGAGCCAAGCCCTTTTCACCAGCTGCTTTGTGTGGGAAGGGGGGAGCGGGCAGCTTTTCACCAGCCTTCCCAATGGGCCAAACTCTCTCTCTGCAGCCCTGGGGCCCTGGCCCTGCAGCCACCCCGGGCCCTGCTTCCTGCGCTGAGTTACCCTGTGAGCCCCCAGTGACTCAGGGGGTCCCCTCCCTGCACTGGGCTCCAGGCGTGTCTGACCCCCCGTCTCACCTGCAGCAATTCCAGCGCCGGCTGCCGATGCTTCTCCTCCAGCTCTGAGATCAGGGCGCTGAGCCGGGAAATCTCCTCGCCCAGGCGGGCGGCGTGTTCCTCCCTCCTCCTCCCAATCTCCTCGTCCAGCTCTCCCAGCCGGGCCAGCAGGAGGCGCTCTCGCTCCGCCAGGAACTGCCGCAGCCGCTCGCACTCCCAGCGCACCAGCTGTCGCTCCACGTCCGTCTGCCTCTGGGGGCGCAGAGCGGGCGGGGCCGGAACACGGGTGAGCGGGGCCGTGGGAAGTGGCAGGGCCTTGTCCGGGCTGCGCAGAGCGTTTCACTCCGTGTCTTTGCCCGGCCGGCTGGATCTGTCCCAGGGCTTGTCCCAGGGCAAAAGTGTCACCGAAAATCACCCCAACCCCCGTCACGGCACCAACAGACTGAGGTGCAGCCCGGGCCTTAGGAAATGGGGCCCAAACCAGCCGCTGGCATCCCCGGGGGTCAGCACAGATCTCCCCTCAGCTTGACCTGGCCACAGCTGGGCACATGCAGCACTTTGACAGGCCTCACCCCTGCCCCCCCCCCCCCCCGGGAGAGAGGCAGAGCCAGAGGCTGCTCCCAGTCACCCTGGGGTGAACCCACTGACCCCAGTGGGAACTAACACCAGCTTGCCCCAGGAGCCTGACACCCCCTCCCCCTGTGCAAAGCAGCTGGGCAGGGCCAGGCACGGCACCTACCAGGAGCCTCTCGCTCTCCTTGGCCCAGTTGGATTCCAGGCCCCGGAGCGCGTCTCTCTCCTCCCGCAGATGCTGCAGGCGGCTCAGGATTTGCTCCTGCAAACACAGACAGCGGCACTGGGGGCTGCTTGGGGCCACTGGCTCGTGCCCAGTGAGAACAGCACCACGGAGCAGTGAGACTGGGGGAGCAGGTCCCTCCTCTCCAGCCCATGGTAACTCCCCAGCAGCGCTTCTGGGCCTGGCCCAGTTTCATGTGGCTGGGTCGTGTTCCCAGGCAGGCCCCTGGCTCTACCCAGGGCAGGTCAGACACACGCAGGGGGCTCTGTCGCTGCAGAGAAACTGCCCCTGTAACTCCCTGCCCTGCAGAGCCTGGTCCCTACCTTATATTCCTGGGCAGCCTCCTCGATGGGCACTGCCGTGTGTGTGCGGTGCTCCCGGGACTCTCTGCAGATCACGCAGATGGGAGCTTGATCCTCCTGGCAGAAGAGCTTCAGGGCCTCCTGATGCCTCTCGCACCCTGGCTGCCCCTCGGGCGCTGGCCCCACCGGGAGCCGCAGGCTTTTCACCAGATCCACCAGGTTGCCCAGCTGGTAGTTGGGATGCAGGTGTCTCTGCAGGGTGGTCTCTCTGCACTGGGGGCAGGAGAAGTTGGGGTCTGACTCTCCCCAGTACTGGCTGAGGCAGGCCCGGCAGAAGTTGTGCCCACACTTGATAGACACTGGGTCTGTGAAATACTCCAGGCAGATGGGACAGGTTACCTCATCCTGGAAACTCCCGGCCAGGTCCCCAGCAGCCATGGCCCCTCCGCAACCCTGCCCTGCAGGTTAGTTTCGCTTTCTGAGGGTAAGGAAGCAGTGTAGCCTGTTCAAGCTTTTTTTTTTTTTTTAAAGCAGGTTGTACAACTGAGAGCCAATCACACTTGCTGGACTGAAATGAAGAAAGAAAAAGAAAAAAAAAAGAAAAAAAACCCCAGAGAAGTCAGAGCCCCAGAAATGCCCCAGACAAGCACCAAGCTACCTAAGAAAACTCCCAGGCAGTTACAGACACACAGAATCTTGCCTGTTTAAAAGGCTCAGGGGGAGCCGTGTTAGTCTGTAACTAAAAGAAACTTAAAAAACGAGTTTTCATGGGGACCGCCCACTGCTCTGTGTTTGTTGTCTGAGGCAGTGGGTTGTGCCATGGAAGCTCATGATACTCTCCAGATTTTTTGCTAGTCTCTCAGGCTATGTCTAGACTGCAGGCTTCTTTCGAAAGATGCTCTTTCGAAAGTATCTTTCGAAAGAGCATCTTTCGAAAGATCGCGCCTAGACTGCAGGCGGATCTTTCGATAGAGGAAATCCGCTTTTTCGAAAGAGAGCACCCAGCGAGTCTGGATGCTCTCTTTCGAAGACGGCCTCTTTACATTGAAGAACGCCTTCCTTTGAAAGAGGAACTTTCGAAGGAAAGCGTTCTTCCTCTTGAAACGAGGTTTACCGCCATCGAAAGAAAAGCCGCGTTCTTTCGAAATAATTTCGAAAAAACGCGGCTTGAGTCTGGACGCAGGGGAAGTTTTTTCGGGAAAAAATGACTGTGTTCCTTACAGTAAGCTGGGACTGGGGAGGGACTCTGGCGTGTCTATGCAAATCGCTTGCTCCTGCTGTGCTTAGGTGTGTTAAATCTCCACCGGATGCAGTGGGGTTTTGCTCAGTGTCATCAAGGGACCCTGTGGCCATTGTCAGTTACTGAGAGAAAATCCTCTCAGGTTTGGGGGTTTTCCTCACAGGTTTAATTGCAGCATCGTCCCCTTTCAGGAGAGAAGCTATTGCCCTGAGTCATGCTCCTCATTAGGGGGGCTAAAGGGTGGAAGGATTACCCCTCCCATTTATCCCTCATGTTTTACAATCAAACTCTGTTCCTCTTTGCACCCAATAAAAGTAACATGCTGCTGAGGCATGTGACTCACCCCGTCATTAATAATTGTCAGAGCCTGGACTCATTTGGGGACCAGTGTCCCCCAGCTACTAAGGCAGGGCTGGCCACCCCCAACAGGCTGTTTTACTGTCCCAGATGAGGTGGAGAATGGCAGTGATAAGGGCCACCACCACCCCAGGAGGCTGGTTTCTGTTTCATTGCCCCATTTCCCAGGGCAGGACCCAGAGTGCTTGCCCCAATCCCTCACGTTCCCCTCCCCTCAAGCCCCACAAGCTTAGGACCAATGATCCCAAGAGCGTGGGTGGCTGCCCCAGGCGAACTGTGTCTGTGCCAGCGACAGGACACAACTGGGTCACTGGGGTCCAGGGCAGAGCCACCCCCCCCCCCCCCACTGAGACTCAGCCCCACTCTGCCCCTCCCAGCTGCTGTTCCCCCAACTGCCCTGGAGTCTTCTGGCTCCATCCCCCCACCCTGCCCCTGTAACTATGTCCCCCCCCCCCCAGGGCGCCTGCCTGGGTCAGAGGCTGGGCCAGGCATGGGGGGGGGGGGGGGATTTGGCTTCCCAGGGATTCACTCCGTTTTGATCCGACTCCCGCCCCCCGCGTTCGCCCTTTTCTGTCCGCGCCCCCCCCCCCGCCTTGCCGGTCCTCAGAGTCGCTCTGTCCCCCCCCCCTTCTGACACGGGCTGTGACCCGCTTTGGGGGCCCCCACGTCAGACCAAGGGCAGCTGCTGCCTGGCCCCAGAGCCCGCACTTCGCCCCCCCCCCCCCATTACTAAGGGCAGAAACCCCCTGGGGGCGGGGCCGCTCAGTGTCTCTGCCGCCGCAGCAGCAGAAGCAGCAGCAGAGGGGGGCGGGGAGGACACAACCCCCCCCGCTCCGCTCTGCTCTCCCGCCCGGGGCTCAGCGCAGGGAAAGGCCCCGTCGGGCCGAACACGCAGCAGCACAAGCCCCGCCCCCGGCAGCCCCTCTAGCCCCGCCCCGTCCCCGGCACGTGGGGACCCGCCTCCTTGTTGTGACACGCGGTGCCCGGCCCCGCCCCCAGCTGCTGATGCAGCTGCCCGACCTGGGGCGTCCAACCCCGAGGGGTGGGGGCGCGGCCAGGCAGCTCCCGGTCTGAGCGAAGCCCCGGCGCTGATCCGGGAGCGGAGTCACTGATGCGCTGCGCACGCGCGGTATGACCCCGCCCACCCCCTTCCTCAGCGCCCCGGCCGGGTTTTCAACGCGTCTCCCCCCGCCCGTCGCTCCCTGCCCCTGCCCAGGCCCCGCTGCGATTGGCCCCTGGGCGGAGTCCGCAGCAGCGTCTGACTCCGCGCGCGGGTAGAGAGGCGGCCGCCACTGCGCATGCGCCGCGCCCTGCCCGGGGCGAGTTCTGGGGGAGCCGTTGGAGCCGTTACTCGCCGCGCTGCTGCGGGCGGTGCCGGGACGAGCGCGGGGCGGGGGACTTGGACCGAAATCTCTGGTGGGGGCGGCGGCGGCGGCTCCTTGTCACACGGGGGGGCTGCGCGGTGCGGCTCGGCTCGTGCTGGTGCGTTGGGGACAAGGGCTCCACCTTCCGCGGGGGGGAAACGCTCCTGCCGGGCGGGGCGCGGGGCCAATGGCCGGGCCCCCCCCCCCCGTGTAGCGATGTGAAGGGGCGGGGGCCCCCACGGGGAGCAAATGCTGATGGGGTGTCAATAGACGAGTCAGTGACCCCCCCCTTCTGTCAGGCGAGGCAGGGCTCACAGCGAGGGGGTGGTTTGGTGAGGGGGGGAGGGGCAATAACTGCAGCATCCCTGTACCTGCCAGGGGGTGGGTTGGTGGGGGGCAGGGAGTTGGGGGGGCAGGGGAGAGGTTTAAGGCCAGAGACTTTGCATCTTTTGAGAGGTGCTGCTGCCAATCAGGCGACTAAGCCTTAACGTTTGGAGTCCCAGCGCCTGCTGCCAGGCATTGTGGTCTCACTCGCTAGTGACCTGTTCCCCCTCGCTCCCTGCCCCTGTGAAGACTCAGATTGGTAGCGAGGGCTCAGAAATGCTCATTTTCATGCCATTGTGGAAAGTTAACTCGAGTTACTGAAAACAATGTTTCAATCCAGCAGCGCTGCTGCCCACACTTACATACATCAGTGAATTTTGCCTGGCCTGGCTGTCCCTGCACAGCCACAGATAATGCCCCGAGGGTTCCTCCTGAGCTGGGTGGAGTGAGGAGGGAAGGACACACCAGCAAAGGTGTCCCACAGGTACATGGGCCCAACATCCTACAGGCTGGAATATTCCCAGGGGTTGCTCCCAGACCAGGCCTGGGAGGCGTATGTGCTGCTGCTGCAACCCAGAGCTGCCCAGGCTGAACTGGCAGCCTGACCCCACTGCTTCATGCAGCTGCTCTTTGGCCATGGCTGGGGCTGTGCTTGGGCTGCCCGGAATGGGGTTTCTGCTTTACCCTTCACTTAGTTGGGGGATGGGTTTGTTGTTTTCTTTCCGCAGTGCGTGATTGGTTCCCAGGTGGGCCTGCTGCTCCAAACTGCTGGGACAGCCCCATGCTGCACCTGTGCTGATTTGACTTTTGGGCCTTATGGTTACTGCGGGCCTCATTCTCACTCCTGCTCCACCCCCACATATTTGTGGGACCAGGCTCAGTACTGGGGCAACCTTGTTGTGACATGGCAGCTAAATCAAACTCCGTAAGATCAATTATGCCCATTCATCCCCAGCTGGACTTGGGTTTTGTTCTTCTGCACAGCACAGCCAATGGAGACCAAGGACCTGCCAATGAGCATCCAGATCCCACCCTTGTTGAATTGTCAGAAATAGAAACCAGACACACAGTGGGTCTGAGTTGGTTCCAGCTGAGGGCTGGGTTTGCCTGGTTTATGTGCATTGGCCCAGGAAGGTATTAAGGCAAGGCTACTCAACACATGGCCTGTGGGCCACATGCAGCGTGTGGCCCATTTTTATGCATCCCGACATGCCTTGAGCTGCTTCCTGGGCTGCCTGCCTGCCTCATTACTGTGGGCTCTAGCAGTAGCACCTCCCCAAGCTACTGGCCGGCAGGCAGGAGGGCAGCAAGAGGTGGCAGCAGAGCATGCCTGCTACATCAGCCACAGCAAGAGCACCTCTCCATGCGCTGCATGGTGCTGCACTGAGCCAGATCACAATGGTACATGCACAGGTGTTGCCGGGGGTGGCAAGAGGCAGCTTGGGAACCGGGCAGTGAGGCCAGGGTGAGAAAGGTCTGGGTAGGGTTACTGTACATCCAGTTTTTCCTGCACGTCCTTGTTTTCACATGTTAAATCGCCATCTGGATAGACTTTTTAAAAGGCAAAACATATCTGGGATTTTTTGCCTTGCAAAGGGGATTGGGGAGGGGCGATGGCAGGTGCGTTCAATCGAACATCCGGAACTGCAGGCCGGAACCATTCACAGCCGCTCTGCATATGGGCCCCAGCACCTGGAGGGAAAAGCACCTGGCTCCGGTGAGATCCAGGGTGTTACCCTCTGCCCTGCTAGATTTATGCCCCTGCCTCTGCTGGAGGGAAAGGGCATTGTGTTAGAGCAGGGTAACTGGGGGAGGGGGGTGGGGATGCCTAGCTCCAGGGGAGGGTTAGAGCCAGGAAGCGGGTGTTAAAACTTCTGAGTCTTTCCTTCCCTGTGGGTGGGCAGTGCGTGTATTGGTCAGATTTGGGGCTTCCAGTCTTTGCTCTGTGAGGACTGTAGGAGCTAGAGCTTGGTGGGGCGAGCAGGGGAAAGGAAGGGATTCTGGGAAGCAGGATTCCTGGGTTTCTTTTCTAGCCAGGCCTCCTCTCCCCCCAGTGCCTTTAACTCCACATTGATTGTACTTATATTTCCGTAAATATTGTATTGGCATTTTTTGTTTGATTTGTTAAAATTGTGAAGCCAAAACAAAAAAGTAGTCAGGATAATGGTCTTCTGCTGAGATGTGTTTTAGTAGTTAAATTCCTGGACTGCCATTGCTCATTAAAAGTGCTGTCATGGGTGGGATTTGGGAAAATATTGCATTTTATTAACATCAGCAGAACTGACTTAATGGGGCCTGCAAGTTGTGAAGTCTTGCCTTAATCTTTGTATTCATGTCCATTACTATGAAAGAAGCTATTTGCAAATTTGAGTAGCTCTGCATTAAGGATTCTTATTAATGTAAAGAATCTCAAGCAATGTAAAGCCAGAGTGTGATGGAGCTGGAAAGGAAAATGTTTCCCCTAGAAGGAAATTTTTCCAAGGGGACACTTGGAGTTGAACCGAGGGCCATTTGATTTGCAGCCAAACACTCTACCACTGAACTACACCCCACAAATGTATGTATCTGCAGCCAGTGTTGGGAAGTGGGCAGGGAACAAACGGCTTTTGTAGAACGCACATTTCAGGGGATGTGTTTTTTTGCGGAAGGGTCCTGACTCCTGGCTCCCAGCCACACACCTTGGCACAAAGACCAATGGCTCAATGGCCCCTGCACAAAGTGCATTGTGGGAATAAAAGTTGGGGCAGCAGGAAAGGGGCCGGCCCCTCAGCACCAGCGAGCGGGCAGAAGATGGAAGCGAATCCTCCTACCTCTCATGCACAAAGGGAACACCATCCCCATTCCCAACACCTCCACCAGCTCTTTGCCCCACTAGGTGGGTTTTTTCGGAGACCATGGAGGAAGACTCTGCCTGTGAGAAGAAGGAACAAGAACACCAGATACTGAGGAATGTGGGTATTGATCCCACTGCCTCTCACATGCTAAGTGAGGGCTCTGCCACTTGAGCTAATTCCTCCAGCTATGAGCAGTTTTCCTGCCCCACCCACCATGGGTGGGGTACATGGGGCCAAATATCAGAAAAATCTCTTCCTCAAAAAGTATCAGCTGATTTACATACCTTCTGCAGGAGGGAATGATGGGGGGAGCACAGTCTAGATATAGCCTGGGTCAAGGCATGGGGGTGAAGGGGAGGTGTGTCCCATGCAGAGGGGTGGAGCCATGTGAGCCCGTATGCAGATATTGTCATGACCAGAGCCCTGTGGAGTGTGCTGGTGAGCAGGGGCCTGATTTCGCGAGTGGGGTTGGGCTGGGGCATCGGGGCGGTGTCAGGGTGTGTGTGGGCAGGAGGGATACGGCACAGACATGGTCACATGGAGCTGTGAGACCAAGCCCAACCTGAGGTGAGAGTGTTTGGCGCACTTGGGGGCAGGTGGTGGTTGTGCCAGGGTGTCTAATACTTACCTGGAAGGGGAAATGCCGTGGTTATGAAGGCGGGTTTCCCAGGGTGAGGCTCATCCATTGCACTTTGGAAGGGCTGACTTCTGCAATTTCCCCAAACATGAAGAACTTGGTTGTGCAATGTGGGGTTGCATTTGTGCTTTTCCCTTGTGCTCCCTGTAAAAGAAAGCAAAACAGAGCTGTTCTCTGCCTGGGCATATATTGATGCTGTTTCTGCAGCTACTTTACAGCATGGCTGCGTCTAGACTGGCAAGATTTTGCGCGAAAGCAGCTGCTTTTGCGCAAAATCTTGCTGCCTGTCTACACTGGAGTATTCTTGGGGAAGAAGGCCAGTGTAGACAGCTACATTAATTTCTTGCTCAAGAAAGCCCGATGGCTAAAATGGCCATCGGAGCTTTCTTGTGCAAGAGAGTGTCTACACTGGCATGGATGCTTTTGCGCAAAAGCAAATCTTTTGTGCAAAGGCACATGCCAATATAGATGCTCTCTTGCGCAAGTACTTTTAACGGAAAAACTTTTCCGTTAAAAGTATTTACACAAAATCATGCCAGTCTAGATGCAGCCCATGTGTATGTTCTCTCTGCTTTACTATCACTATTTGCTGTGTCTACACTGGTTCGATCTCGCACAAAAGCAGCCGCTCTTGCACAAAAATTTGCTGCCTGTCTACACTGGCTGCATGTTCTTGTGCAAGTAAATTGATGTTCTGATATATAAAATCAGGGCTTATTACACAAGAACTCTGACGCTCCCTCTCAGGAAGAAGCCCTTTTGTGCAAGAGCTCTTCTAGAAGAGGCCAGTGTAGACAGGGAACATGAACTTCTTGTGCAAGAAGCCCCTATGATTAAAATGGCCATCGGAGCTTTCTTGCGCAAGAGCACGTCTACACTGGCAAGGATGCTCTTGCGCAAAAGCACATCTCGCATGCAAAAGCACATGCCAGTGTAGACACTCTCTTCTGGAAGAGTTTTTGCAGAAGAATTCTTGCGCAAAAGCTTTTGCGTGAGAACGTGCCAGTGTAGACATAGCCTTTCTGTTTGTAGCAACACTCTGCCTCTACTGCCTTTCTCTAACTCGTTTGGAGACTACACAGACTCCTTCTCTGTGCTTCTAGTTCAGTCCACAGGGTCTGGTGTCCACTTCAGGGGGTAGGTAAAAGTGGATAAATCCCTGTAATATTATCACTCTCATATAACTTTGTATTAAGATCTTCTCCTTTTAGATATATCTTTGTTAAATGTACTTATAGAATCTCTGTGACATTTCTCCTATAACTTTGTATTAAGAGAAACTTTCCTTTTTATATAGATAGATCTTATAAGAAAAAAATGTCTTTTGAGCTCTCCCCTTTTCTTGATTGTCCTGTTGAAATGAACGAGGAGTGAATGGAGAATGAAAGGGGGGCACCTCCAACAGCAGTTGCCAGGGTGGAGAAGGTCTGGGAGGCAGATCCAAGACAATACCAGTAAAGTGAGCTCATTAAGAGTACTGGACAGACACCTTGGGAGTCAAGCAGCAAGTGCCTGCCCTTGGAAGAACTCTCTTTGAAGCAGCATTAAGAAAGGTGAGGCAATGACTAATTGGCTGCATGAGAGGAATAAATAGTAGGCATCTTGCAGAGGGACCCCAGGTTTTCATCTTGTCAACATGGGAGCATCGATCCCGATCGGCAGAAGCCTGGCTCCACCCTTCCCCCATCTAACTCACCTGGCCAGTGCAGTTAGGGGGAGCAACTTTTGGTAACAACAAGATGGAGTGTGCTTGTGTGTGTGAGAGAGTGCATGTGTGTGATGTATCATATGCATATGATAAATATTGATTAATCTATTTATGTTCAATAAATGTGGCATGTTGCCTTATCCCCCTGAAAAAGATCCTGGGTGCTTTTTTTAAGCACAACATGGAAATGACTCTGCCCTCCCACCGCAGCTTCTTCTCCTCAGCCCTGCTCCTGGTGATGGGTGGGGGCTGTGAGTCCCAGCGCTGCTGCCCTGCTGCCCTCAGGTTCTGCCCCCTGGAGCGCCTGCAGGAGCTGAGCCAGCCCTGGGAGAGCAGCCCGGCCAGGGCCCAAGTCTCCCAACCCGAGGGGGCCCAATGGAGCTAGGGCAGAGCCTGGCAGGGGCAGCAGGAGCCATGAGTGGGGAGGGAGGGTCCCAGCTCCGGCCAGACCCAGGGGCAATGCAGTGACAGTGGGAGGTTTCCGCTCTCCGTGGGCAGATGCCCCAGGCATGAGATGGTTTAGGAGGCATCTTGCCCAAAAGGTAACTCGGCCCCGTTTGTATAAGCAGTGGACCTGAGCCATGTGTGGCCCCCGGGTACTGATGGGCCCTGCCCTGCTGCTGTCCTACCCCAGGGCCAGTGAGCCCCTAGTTCCCCTCCCCCCAAGTCCCCTGTCCTAGCTGCACAGAGAAAATTGCTCTGTATCTTGGAGAGAGTCAGAGACACATGGGGGCCTGGGGCTCTGTCCTGAGTGAAGAGAAGGTGAAAGGGGGGCCAGGCACCTTCCCATCTGCCTCTGGGCTCAGTGTCTTGGGGCTGGTAGGTCCTCTGGGCTTTCTCTGAGCTTGGTGCCTTTGTGTGCCCTGGACTGAGCAGCCAAAGGACCACTCAGCCTTGGGCCTGGAGAGAGCTCCCCCCATTCCCACCACTTGCCACACCCAAAACAGTCAGGGTGTGTCTTCCCCCTGCACACGCACACACACTCAGACGTGGCAGCTCCATCACGTTCATTCAGCCTGATCTGCCTGAGCGCACCCACATGAGCCAGAAGAGCCAGGTTCAGTTCCGCTTCCTTGTTTGCAGATATGTTCTCCCTGAATAGCAGATGGCCTTTTCCCTCCTGCACATTGGCGGCAGCTGCGGGGGGAGTTGGGAACAGCCATTGAGACCAGGAGCCGCTTATGGCCCATCCTCATGGCAGCCGGTTACTGCAACTTGGCCTCTCCATACGCAGTTCTAGTGTCCAGGTAGCAATGTTGCTGAGTTGTCTCTGCCATAAGGACAGCCCCTGTTAGTGCGGGACACAGCACCCAAGCTCTGGCGCAGGGGCCGGGGAAAACAGGGGGGACATGGCCTCTCTGCTGATCCCAAAACAGTCTTGGGAAGTAAAACCACCCTGCAACATGAGCAGTGGGAAAAGCAATGGTTCAGGCTGCCCGACAGCCCTACCCATTGTCTGAGGTATGAACATGCCGCATGCCACGAACCAGGAAACTGCATGTTCCTTCAAATACCTGCTTAGAGCCGCTTTACTGCAAACAACCAGCCTTGGGCATGTCTGGCTCACTACCCAGAGTATACAAAGCCCCAGAGCCTCCAGTGTCAACACTCCCCCTAGAGCCCCTCATCCCTCCACTACCCCCACCAGCACCAGCCACTGACCCCAGCGTGCTCTGCACCCAACTCTCCCCAGTACCCAGCTGCTCGCCCTCAGGGTTCCCTAGTTCCAGCCCCCCTGCCCCAAACACCTCAGTGTCAGCCTCCTGTTTCCAGAGCCCCATAGAACCCAATTTCCCTGGTCCCTTGTGCCAGCCCCCAGTCCCCGTATTAGCCCTGTCCCCAGTGCCAGCCCTGCCCCCTAGTCCCCTCACTACTAGCCCCACCCCCAGAAGCTCCCAGGGCCAGCTCCCCATCCTGGATGTCACAGTACTTCTCAGTGTCAGCCCCCTGCCTCTTAGAGCCCACAACACTAGCCCTGCCCCCAAGGCGTCCTCCCTGCCTCCCACCCCCACCTAGCCCTGCCGCTGCTTCCCAGCTGAGCACAGAGCACTTCCCTGCATGGCGGGAGGGCTGCATGGAGCCTGCAGTGTGCTGGGCCCCTGCTGAGCTGGACCTAGGGCCCTGGTGAGGCTGCCCCAGTAGGGACAGTCTCACCACAGTCCCAGTTCCAGCCATGGCGCACCTGGTTGCCCGCCAGGCCACTCACCGTGCTGCTGGGTGGGGACGGCAGTGGGTAGGGTCCATTAGCAGCTGGGGGCGTGGCCTGGCTATGAGCTGCAGCCTGGCAGGGTGGGGTTCACGGCCCGCCCTGTCTGTGGTTGGGAAGCGCTGGCATAACACACTCCACTGCTCCCACACACATGGGGAGAGGTGACACAACAGAGGGTGACGGACCGACCAGATCCTCCATGCACAGAGCTCTCTGGCCTCCGTGTCTACCCAGGTCCCCCAGGCTAGACCCACCTCTCACAGGACCTGGTGTCACCTCAGCACAACATGTGGCGTGGGGTGGGGTCATGCAGGGTCTCAGAAGCCCCAGCCCCCAGCTTCACCTGGTCCTTTCGCGGAAGGAATGCAAGTGCAGACAAATGAAATTGCAAATGAAGCACGGATTTGAATTTCCCACACTTCATTTGCATCATCACGGCTGGCCGCTTTTTCAAAATACCCTATTTTGAGATAAAAAAACACTGTTTTGACGCGGTTATTTCAAGAAAAACCCCTTCTTTTGAAATAACCACCATCAGCAGCCGCTCCTCATTTTTTAAGGAGTAAGGGTTATTTCGGAGGAAGGGTTTCTTTTTGGAATAACAGCGTTTTTTTTCTTGAAATACGCTATTTCGGAAAAGCGGCCAGCCACCATTATGCAAATGAAGCACGGGAAATTCAAATCCGCGCTTCATTTGCAATTTCGTTTGTCTGCATTTGCATTCCTCTCTCGAAGGAGGAATGTAGTGTAGACATACCCTGAGTTACCAACCATAGGGCTGTTAGCATCTACTTCTAACTAACTTGCACTGTTAGGCCACGTCATCACGCCAGAGAACATTGTCATTGTGGCAAGCGATCTTCTGGAATTTGATATAGTAAGACTAGTTAAGACTCGCTAAATCAAACTCAGAGGGAGCCCTCACCAGCATTTGGTACTCCTGCTCTTTGCTCGCATCACCTCAGGCTCTAGGTGCAAAGGCTGGGCAGGACTCTGGGCTCTGCTTGAGGGAGCCTGGCACTGGGGCACGTGGGGAAGAAGGGAGGGTGGGTTTGTGGATTTTGACCAACCCTCTGGTGGGGAGATAAGAAGGGAAGACGCGTTTTAACTCCTCCCTTCCTTGATGTCCTCTGGGCTGGGATTCCCACTTCTATAAGCCAAGGGTGAGGGCAAAACTATGGGGTCAGTGACATGCAGTGCTCCAGGTGAGTCTTGAACTCATGACCACAGCATTCTCCTGCTGCACCTTCCTCTGTGAGGTGCATGCTGCAGTGCAGACTTGGGTGGCTTGTTCCCTGTGTTGGGCAGCTGGTGCCTAGGGAAGCCCCAGCCCCCAGCTTCACCTGGCCCAGGCCCACTCTTAATCTTCCCCCTTAGCCTGAGGGGGTGACTACTGAGTCTCCCTCTGTGGTTTGGGCTGGGGAGCCTCCCCCCCAGGGTGCATTGGAGTAGACATTGTGGCAGCAGGAATTTGAGCATCAGGTCACCCCATTGGAGACAATGGAGGGAGGAGAAGAGTTTTCCCTGCTATTGGGGAAAGTAGGTCAGGACAAGGCCCTTTCAGCCACTGGGTGAAGGCGGCAGCTGAGAGAAGAGAGGAAGGGGGTGGCCAGAGCTTCCTCCCAGCAGGCTGGCCCTGCACATGCTCTGTGCATGCTGGAGCCTCCTCCTCCCAGATCTCTACAAAGCCCTTAACCTTTTTCTTGTTTCTGCTTCTCTGGCCATAGCAGGCAGCTAAAGAAGACAGGTCACCCTCCCAACAGTTCAGTAAGTAGCTTCACCCCATGACCTTGGCATTATTTGCACCATGCGCTAACCAGTTGAGCTAGCCAGCCCAGGTGAATCCATCTGCCAAGTGGCCCTTTCAGAAAGTTGCCTGTCTTAATTCAACTTTTGCCCTGCTGTGTAGACATGCCCTGGCTGGCCTCAGCCCAGCCACTTGCAGGCCAAGTTATGCCACCCCTGCCTGAGTCTCATCCCTGGCCTGAGCCAATGGCCTGCCTGAGCTGCCCGCTGTCCTAGCCATGCCTGCTGATCCAAGCCCTTTATGATGCCCCATGCAGGTTTCGGGTGGCTGAGGAGATGGTATGTGCCAGTCAGCTCCCTGCGTTCCTCCGCATTCCTTGTCTCCGGAACCTGCATGGGGCATAGCAAAAGTGTATCCAAAAAGATGCTTTCCCTAGGCAGCTGGGGTTTGGAAAGGGGAGGCATGGCTGAGGCTGACCTGGGGCTCTTTCAGCAAAGGGGGCTGGCATCTGGGGCTTTGGAGCAGGAGTTGTGTGGAGAGGGTGAATAAAGAAAAGTTATTTATTAGTTCCCATAATAGAAGAACTAGAGGACTCCAATTGAAATTAATGGGTCACACATTTAAAACCAATAAAAGTTCTTCTTCACACTGCGCGTAGTCAACCTGTGGAACTCCTTGCCGAGGAGGCTGTGAAGGCTAGGACTATAACAGAGTTTAAAGAGAAGCTAGATAATTTCATGGAGGTTAGGTCCATAAAAGGCTATTAGCCATATGATGGATAGAAATGATGTCTCAGGCCTCTGTTTGTCAGAGGCTGGAGAGGGATGGCAGGAGACAAATCACTTGATCATTGTTTTCGGTCCACCCCCTCTGGAGCACCTGGCGCTGGCCACTGTCTGCAGACAGGGAACTGGGCTAGATGGACCTTTGGTCTGACCCAGTACGGCCGTTCTTATATTCTTATGTTCTCTGGCCACAGGGGGGCTAGGACAGTAGCCTCAGAACCAGCGTCTAGCCTCCCCAAAGGGGAGGTGGGATCCACCTGCCAATTCAGGGGGAAACATTCATCAGCATAAACTTCTCACTTCTATAGGGCAGTGGTTCTCAAATGTATGATCTGCGGCACACCCCCTTCAACACAAACCTTTCTGTGGACCACCAGCCAACCAGCCATGATGACAAAACGCCTTCGCTTATCTCTAAATAGCTCAAATACTAAATGATTCCTGTTAGGCTATTGGGACTGTAACATAAGGGGGTGTATGTAACCGGTAAAAAAGGAAATATTATGGATCAAAATCATTCATCAGATCAAGCACTTTATCATGTTAGTTTTCAATGAAGTAAAATATTAATTTATGTCCATTTATGTCCCAAAAATCATTCAGTTTTCTAACACAAAAGTTAGAAGCAAAAAAGGAAACAACCCTCATTAAAAAAACCAACAACCAAATGTCTGTAATTCTGGCCAACGGGAGCAGTGGGAAAAGCCCCCAGAGTAGCAGTTTCCCAGCTGGGGGGAGGGATAACAACACAGAGAATTGCTTCCCCCCTCTACAGCCAGACCCAGCCTGTGAAGCAGGGGGCTCCTCCTCCCCATAGCAGGACGCCGATCCTGGCCCTCCAACCTCCGGGGAGGTGGTGGAGCTGGAGTGCCCACGCAGACTTCCCACTGCAGGAGAGCCCTGCCCCGAGCCTGCGCCCACCTACAAGACAGCTGCAGACCACTAGTGACCCTCAGAGCACACTTTGGCTGCATCTGGTAAATTGGGAAAAGATATGCAAATTGTAAATCTTTTTCCGGTTTACCGTCAGAAGAGGCTTTTCCAAACTTTAGCCTGTCTCCACAGCACCACATTTCAGAAAAAAGGGCTCTTCCAACACGTCCCTTATTCCTCGCAGAATGAGGTTTACAGGGATGGCGAAAGAATGTGTCCGCTTTTTTGAAACAATTTCCGGACAAGTGGACGTGTTCCTTGGACACACCATTGCTTTTCTGGGGTATCTCCGGTACCCCCGAAAAGTGCTGCAGTCTAGACATAGCCTTTGCGACCTCCCTTCTCAGCAGCCACCCTCCTGCCAGCAATGAGTGGGGGCAGTTCCAATAGCCACCAGCAGGGGTGGGGGTGGAAGGCTGGTGGAAGGGCTGGTGGCTGCTCCCTCTATGGCTCTGTCAGTGCAGCCCCTGCGGTACGCCAGCTCCTGGCAGCAGAGCCCACTTCCAGAGGTCCCTGGCTGTGAGCTGCGGCGGCTGATGAGTGTGGGCAACGGCCAGTTAAATGTCATCTCTGCTGCCCACCCATCAGCCCTTTCCGTGCTCCCCTCTCACTTCCCTCTCTGTTTTTCCCCTTCTGCCCCTCCCTTCCCCCCCTCCCACTGCTCCTCCATCTACCCACAGGCTCTCAGTGCTGTGCGGATAACCAGCCCCTGGTTGGAGCACTCAGCTACCAACAGCCTGGCTGGCAGGCTTCTTCCTTCCCCCCATGCCTCTGGCTCGGCCGGCACCCTGAGGAAGCCCAAAACCCTCCAGCCCAGGGCGCTGCCCAGGAGGAGCGGAGAGCTGCTGTGCCACAGCCCCACCCAGCGCTGGCATGGGGAAGCCTCTCTGCCCCCCGCCCCGAGTTCTAGGGTGGCAGAACAATGGGGGATGATTTCCAGACTGTCCATACCCCAACCTGCAGGCTCCACATTTGAAAAGCTGCTGCTGGCTTTGTTCTGGTGTGAACCCTGGCAGAAATTGAGCAGGGGATCTGGGACCCTGCATAACCCCATCCCCTGCTACATGTTGCACTGAGGTGACACCAGGGCCTGTGAAAGGTGGGTCTATCCTGGGGGGAGCCTGGGTAGACACGGAAGCCAGAGAGCTCTGCGCATGGAGGATCTGGTCAGTCCATCACCCTCTGTTGTGTCACCATGTGTGTGGGAGCAGTGGAGTGTGTTATGCCAGCGGTTCCCAACCACGGTCAGGGCGGGCCGTGAACCCCACCCTGCCAGGCTACAGCACACGGCCAGGCCACGCCCTCAGCTGCTAATGGACCCCGCCCACTGGGGTTTCCCACCCAGCAGCAGGGTGAGTGGCCGGGCGGGCAACCAGGTGCGCCGTGGCTGGAACCGGGACTGTGGTGAGACTGTCCCCACTGGGACAGCCTCACCAGGGCCCTAGTTCCAGCTCGGCACGGGCCCAGCACACTGCAGGCTCCATGCAACCCTCCTGCCATGCAGGGAAGTGCTCTGTGCTCAGCTGGGAGGCAGTGGCAGGGCTAGGTGAGGGCAGGGGGAGGCAGGCAGAGGGTCTTGGGGGCGAGGCTAGTTCTTGGGGGCTCTAAGAGGCAGGGGGCTGACACTGAGAAGTACTGTGACATCCAGGATGGGGAGCTGGCCCTGGGAGCTTCTGGGGGTGGGGCTAGTAGTGAGGGGACTAGGGGGCAGGGCTGGCACTGGGGACAGGGCTAATACGGAGACTGGGGGCTGGCACAAGGAACCTAGGGAGATTGGGTTCTATGGGGCTCTGGAAACAGGCTGGCACTGAGGTGTTTGGGGCGGGGGGGGGGGGCTGGCACTAGGGAACTCTGAGGGTGAGAGGCTGGGCATGGGGGGAGTTGGTGCAGAGCATTCTGGGGTCAGTGGCTGGTGCTGGTGGGGGTAGTGGAGGGATGAGGGGCTCTAGGGGTAGAGTTGGCACTGGAGGCTCTGGAGCTTTTTATACCTCCACGGACCAGCAAACACATTCACAAACCTTTGGTGGACCAGTAATATTTTATTTGCATATTTAAATATTCATTTGCATAATACATATGCAAATAAAATGTTACTGGTCTACCAAAAGTTTGTGAATGGGTTTGCCGGCCCCTAGTATAAAAAGGTTGTGAATCCCTGTGTTAGGCCTCCCTGTGTGAGCGCTAAAGCCTTGAAGATAAGCAGGAAAATAAAAATAAATCTATTTATTGCTTTTTAATAAGGGCTAAGTCAATTGGAGGCTGTTTTCAACATTTGTTCTGCAAAAATTGTTCGCTGTTGAACTGGCTTGAATATGAATAATTTTACCAGGTGTCCGGTATCAAGCACAAGGCAATACGGTCACCCTACTGCCATACAATACCTTGCAAACCACCCAGACCGGTTCTCTGGGTAGTGAGCCAGACATGCCCAAGGCTGGTTGTTTGCAGTCAGGTGTGTCTAAGCAGGTATCTGAAGGAACATGCAGTTTCCTGGTCCGTGGCATGCGGCGTGTCGATACCTCCATACTCAGACAATGGGTAGGGCTGTCTGGCAGCCTGAACCATTGCTTTTCCCACTGCTCATGTTGCAGGGTGGTTTTACTTCCCAAGCCTGTTTTGGGATCAGCAGAGAGGCCATGTCCCCCCCTGTTTTCCCCGACCCCTGCACCAGAGCTCGGGTGCTGTGTCCCACACTTACAGGGGCTGTCCTTATGGCAGAGACAACTCAGCAACATTGCTACCTGGACACTAAAGCTGTGTATGGAGAGGCCAAGTTGCAGTAACCGGCTGCCATGAGGATGGGCCGTAAGCGGCTCCTGGTCTCAATGGCTGTTTCCAACTCCCCCCACAGCTGCCGCCAATGTGCAGGAGGGAAAGGCCATCGGCTATTCAGGCAGAACATATCTGCAAACAAGGGAGTGGAACTGAACCTGGCTCTTCTGGTTCATGTGGGTGCGCTCAGGCAGATCAGGCTGAATGAACGTGACGGAGCTGCCACGTCTGAGTGTGTGTGCGTGTGTAGGGGGAAGACACCCTGACTGTTTTGGGTGTGGCAAGTGGTGGGAATGGGGGGAGCTCTCTCCAGGCCCAAGGCTGAGTGGTTCTTTGGCTGCTCAGTCCAGGGCACACAAAGGCACCAAGCTCAGAGGAAGCCCAGAGGACCTACCAGCCCCGAGACACTGAGCCCAGAGGCAGATGGGAAGGTGCCTGGCCCCCCTTTCACCTTCTCTTCACTCAGGACAGAGCCCCAGGCCCCCATGTGTCTCTGACTCTCTCCAAGATACAGAGCAATTTGTCTCTGTGCAGCCAGGACAGGGGCCCTGGGGTAGGACAGCAGCACATGGGCCCATCAGTACCTGGGGGCCGCACATGGCTCAGGTCCACTGCTTATACAAACGGGGCCGAGTTACCTTTTGGGCAAGATGCCTCCTAAACCATCTCATGCCTGGAGCATCTGCCCACGGAGAGCGGAAACCTCCCACTGTCACTGCATTGCCCCTGGGTCTGGCCACAGCTGGGACCCTCCCTCCCCACTCATGGCTCCTGCTGCCCCTGCCAGGCTCTGCCCTAGCTCCTTTGGGCCCCCTCGGGCTGGGAGACTTGGGCCCTGGCCGGGCTGCTCTCCCAGGGCTGGCTCAGCTCCTGCAAGCGCTCCAGGATGCAGAACCTGAGGGCAGCAGGGCAGCAGCACTGGAACTCACAGCCCCCACCCATCCGCAGGAGCAGGGTTGGGGAGAGGAGGCTGGAGGGGGAGAGAGGAGGGGAGGGCAGAGTCACTTCCATGTTGTGCTTAAAAGAACCACCGAAGATCTTTTTCAGGGGGATAAGGCAACACGCCACATATATTGACCATACATAGATCAATCACTATTTATCATATGCATATGATACATCACACTCATACACACTCACACACACACAAGCACACACTGTCTTGTTGTTACCAAAAGTTGCTCCCCCTAACTGCACTAGCCAGGTGAGTTAGATGGGGGAGGGGTGGAGGCAGGTTTCTGCAGATCCGGATCAATGCTCCCATGTTGACAAGACGAAAACCCGGGGTCCCTCTGCAAGATGCCTCCTGTTTATCCCTCTCATGCAGCCAGTTAGTCATCGCCTCGCCTTTCCTAATGTTGCTTCAAAGAGAGTTCTTCCAAGGGCAGGCACTTGCTGCTGGACTCCCAAGGCGTCTGTATGTCCAGTCCTCTTAATGAGCTCACTTTACAGGTATTGTCTTGGGTCTGGCTCCCAGACCCTCTCCACCCTGGCAACTGCTGCTAGAGGTGCTCCCCTTTCATTCTCCATTCACACCTCATTCATTTCAACAGGGCAATCAAGGAAGGGGGAGAGTTCAAAAGACATTTTTTCTTACAAGGTCTATCTATATAAAAAGGAAGTTTCTCTTAATACAAAGTTATAGGAGAAATGTTACAGAGATTCTATAAGAACACCTAACAGAGATATATCTAAAAGGAGAAGATCTTAATTCAAAGTTATATGAGAGTGATAATATTACAGGGATTTATCCACATTTACCTACCCTCTGAAGTGGACACCAGACCCTGTGGACTCAACTAGAAGCACAGAGAAGGAGTCTGTGTAGTCTCCAAACGAGTTAGAGAAAGGCAGTAGGGGCAGAGTGTTGCTACAAACAGAAAGGCTATGGCTACACTGGAGCGTTCTCACGCAAAAACTCTTTTGCAGAAGATTTGCTTTTGCGCAAAAGCATCCGTGTCAGTGCAGATGCTCTCTTGCGCAAGGAAGCTCCGATGACCATTTTAGCCATCGGGCTTTCTTGTGCAAGAAATTAACATAGCTGTCTACACTGGCCCTCTTGCGCAAGAATCAGGACCCTTCCCCAAATATACACATCCCCTGAGATGTGCATGCTACAAAAGCCACTTATTCCCTGCCCACTTCCCAACACTGGCTGAAGCTACATATGTTTGTGTGGTGTAGCTCAGAGGTAGAGTGGTTGGTTGCAAATCAAATGGCCCTTAGTTCAACTTCCAGTATCCCCTTGGAAAAATTTCCTTCTAGGGGAAACATTTTCCTTTCCAGTTCCATCACACTCTGGCTTTACATTGCTTGAGATCCTTTACATTAATAATGTCGGGGATTCGAACCCGGACGGCCTCTGTTCGTTGTCTGACCGCAAAGAGACAGGCAACACCAGCAAGATCCAATCACAAGCTCTTTATTGAATAGTGCGCACTTATAATAGTGAGCGGCCCGTCTCCAAAGTGAACCAGCCACGATTTCATTAACAGGTAGGCTTATATAGACAGTTCCATCGCGTCATAGACTATTTGCCCAAGCAACCCACCCCCCTTTATCGGTTAGAAACTTTTAGTATCCATGGACACCTGGCCAACTATACATCATGGCCTTAAGCAATTCATAATGCATCAGCAATTTCTTATCAGCCCAAACGACAGGTGGCAACAAGGAGACAGTTCGTTATGGCCAAAGGAGAACATAAACAGGGAGTTTGGAACAAACGGGAAGAGCAGAAACAGGGAGTCTCCTTATCAGTTCTCAAAACAAACTGTTCCTCATCACAGCAGGTACAAAAATGCAGCTTCTTACTTATCTCATTTTGCCAACTTGAGCAAGCGTGTAGGGTGCGTGTAGGGTGCGTGTAGGGTGCATCCCTGCTTGAACCTATCTCCAGTTCTACCCAGGGACTACCCAGAAACCTTTGTTACATTTGCTTTAGCATAACTGCACTAGGCCTATTTTTCTAGGGCCTAACAATAAGAACCCTTAATGCAGAGCTACTCAACTTTGCAAATAGCTTCTTTCATAGTAATGGACATGAATACAAAGATTAAGGCAAGACTTCACAACTTGCAGGTCCCATTTAAGTCAGTTCTGCTGATGTTAATAAAATGCAATATTTTCCCAAATCCCACCCATGACAGCACTTTTAATGAGCAATGGCAGTCCAGGAATTTAACTACTAAAACACATCTCAGCAGAAGACCATTATCTTGACTACTTTTTTGTTTTGGCTTCACAATTTTAACAAATCAAACAAAAAATGCCAATACAATATTTACGGAAATATAAGTACGATCAATGTGGAGTTAAAGGCACTGGGGGGAGAGGTGGCCTGGCTAGAAAAGAAACCCAGGAATCCTGCTTCCCAGAATCCCTTCCTTTCCCCGCCTGTCCCACCAAACACCAGCTCCCACAGACCTCACAGAGCAAAGACTGGAGCCTCCAAATCTAACCAACAGACCCACTGCCCACCCACAGGAAGGAAAGACGTCAGAAGTTTGAACACCTGGTTCCTGGCTCTAACCCTTCCCTGGAGCCAGGCACCCCCCTCCCCCCAGTTACCCTGCTCTAACACAATGCCCTTTCCCTCCAGAAGAGGCATAAATCTAGCAGGGCAGAGGGTAACACCCTGGATCTCACCAGAGCCAGGTGCTTTTCCCTCCAGGTGCTGGGGCCCATATGCAGAGTGGCTGTGAATGGTTCCAGCCTGCAGCTCCAAACCTTCCATTGAAGGCACCTGCCATCGCCCCCTCCCCAATTCCCTTTGCAAGGCAAAAACTCCCAGATATGTTTTGCCTTTTAAAAAAATCTATCCAGATGGCGATTTAACATGTGAAAACAAGGACGTGCAGGAAAAACTGGATGTACAGTAACCCTACCCGGACCTCTCTCACCCCGCCTTACTGCCCGGTTCCCACGCTGCCTCTTGCCACCCGGCAACACCTGTGCACGTGCCATTGCGATCTGTCTCAGTGCAGCACCGTGCAGCGCATGGAGAGGTGCTCTTGCTGTGGGTGATGTAGCAGGCATGCTCTGCTGCCACCTCTTCCTGCCCTCCTGCCTGCCGGCCAGTAGCTTGAGGAGGTGCTACTGCAAGAACCCACAGTAATGAGGCAGGCAGGCAGCCGAGGAAGCAGCTCAAGGCATGGCGGGATGCATAAAAATGGGCCATAGGCTGCATGTGGCTCACAGGCATTGTGTTGAGTAGCCCTGCCTTAATGCCTTCCTGTGCCAATGCACATAAACCAGGCAAACCCGGCCCTCAGCTGGAACCAGCTCAGACCCGCTGTGTGTCTGGTTTCTGTTTCTGACAATTCAACAAGGGTGGGATCTGAATGCCCATTGGCAGGTCCTTGGTCTCCATGGGCTGGGCTGTGCAGAAGAACAAAACCCATGTCCAGATGGGGATGAATGGGCATAATCGATCTTACGGAGTTTGATTTAGCAAGTCCAACTAAGACTCACGAAATCAAACTCAAAGGGCACCCCCACCAGATTCCAGCACTTCTGCTCTTTTCTCCCTTTGGTTTCCCACTGTAGGGAGAATGCAAAGCTTGACTGAAGGAAGCCAACTCCAGCTATGTACTGAGGGATAGTGGGACAAGCAGACATATTGTCCAGGCACCACTGGGGGCTGCCTCCCTCACCTTCCCCATACTTGGCAGGTGCCTTGGTCAGCTTAGCAATGGGGCTGCTCTCTGGGACTTTTCTCCCAGCTGCTTCACATGTTGCCATTGCCCATCCCAAGGGAGGGGGAGGAGAGTCACTCTCCATGGCTGCAGGAGCTGCAGAGGTTGCACCCCAGGGAATCAAAAGGGTGTGTGGCACTGGTTCTCCTGTCCCAGCAACTGCAGCGAGAGCCCTGCCTTGCCAGTGCCAGTCACAGCAGCTTCTGCACCTGCTCCAGGCTTGTGGTTTCCTTCTTCCCAATCAGCCTTTTCCTGAACCAGCAGTTCCATGAGTGGCCAGGGGAAGCCTCTTCTGTGTCTCAGAAGGACCTGGGAAAATGTGAGCAAAGGCTGCAACAAGGCACCACTGGGAGTTGAACCAGGCTCTTCTGCTTACAAGGCAAGTGCTTTGGCCAGCTAAGCCATGATGCCCTTTTTGGCTAGGCCTACAATACAGACTTTTTCTGGGATACCTCTTGTATCCCTGAAAAACTCTGCTGCATCCAGGGAACAGGTCCACTTTTTCGTATCAGTTTCCAAAAAAGTGGGTGTGTTCTTTTGGAAGCTCTGTATTCCTCATACCTATCTCCTAGAACTGGAAAGGACCTTGAAAAAGGTCATCAAGTCCCATCCCCTGCCTTCACAGCAGGACCAAGTACCATCCCTGAAAGATTTGCCCCAGATCTCTAAATGGCCTCCTCACAACCCTGGGTTTAACAGGTCAATGCTCAAACCACTGAGCTATCCCATCCAAAAGAGGCTTTTCCCACATTTGGGCCCATGTAGATGGGCCAAATGTTGACAAAGCCTCTTCCGAAAAAGGAAGAGTGTCTCTGAAACTGTTCTAATGTAGGGTCCCAGACAACACCTTTGAATTCCAAAGTGCAGCCGTTCCCCATTTCCCTCCAGCCTTCTAGCCCTGGCGGGGTCTCCAGGCCTATGCAGCCCAAGAAATGTGATTGTGGGAACTAGCTGCCAATCTTTTTGTCAACTACCTTGCTAAGGCTGGAGGAAAATAAAATCTCTCCTTTTAGCCAGAATTCAACCAGCAACCTACGGATCACTTGCTAAGCACACACGACAGCGTACCACGCAACTCACTGAGCTAGCAAAAGGTGCACAATAAAGGCTGGTTTGTCCAGGTTGGCCCTTCTACAAGTGTCAGGGCATGTGCTCCCTGAAGTGGGTGGCATCCCAGGTGAGGGGCTGAAGCACCCAGCAGCACAGGGGTTGTCACAGGTGCTTCACATGCAGAAGGACCCCTGAGTCAAACCTGAGTGATATCCACCCATGTCACAGCAAAAGGAAGAAAGTTGGGTTCTTCTCATGTGTCTTCTTTCTTCCAGAATCTCTAGCAGTGCAGGAGGGGCAGGTCCACAAAAAACAATGAGTGAACCTTGGTCTAGCCTCTCACTTGTGCTGCTCGCTCCCCCAGACAGTTCCTACATCCAAGGCAATAGCTCCACAACCAAGGTGTGTTGAGTCGGATTTACCTCAGCCTAGAGCCAGTGCAGGGGGTAAAACAGGTTTCTTCACCTTTCTCAGAATCAGGGAACCCACATTCTTTGAGTCCTGGTCCTGAGACTCCCTCCCTTTAGTGTAAGGGGGCAATAGGCAGAGCCTGGCAGCTGCTAGAACCAGATGTGACATCAGGAGGGAGCAGCAACACACACAGCCTCAGCAGGTTCCACAAGCTGGCAGGTTCCATGGCCACAGCACATCCCAGCCTTCCACTGAGCCAGCCAGACAAGACACCAGTGGGCAGTAGACACCCAGCAGCAGGTACAAAGTTATTTTTTCAGCAGCTTGAGGACAAGGAATCCAAAGCACATGAAGTAGGAGGGTTTTGCAGTAACCAGCCCAGGTAGGTCCCCCTGAGACTTGAACTCAGCTTGCAGACTTTAAAGACCTGAGTGCTGCTCCTTATGCCATGGGACCTACTGGTAGCAGTATGGTGGGCACTTATGACTCTCAGCTCTCAGGCTGCCTCTGCTCTCCTGGCTCCCTCCAGCTGCCCCATCCCAGCTGCTTGTTTTTTTTTGTTTTTTTTGTTTTTGTTTTTTAAATACCAGCTTTAGCAGAAAGCCATGTGACACTCTTTCCTCCCACATCATGGCATGCACATGTCGCTGTCCCCAACCAAACTCTTAAATGGCCCTCTGCTTTTCCCCTTGTCCCATGGGGCTAGCAGGGAAGTAGCCCAGAGCTAGGCTGGAGTCAGGGGAAGCAGGAGGCAGAAAAAGCCCCAGTTTACACAGCTCCTTTTTGCGCAAAAGCCTCTTGCACAAAAATGGACCCTAATTAATTAGGCAGATTAAGTACGGCAATATGCTAATCAGCACTTCATTTCCATAAGCTTTTGCGGAAGAGAAGTGAAGTATAGACATTGCCTAGGTGGTAGATAGCCGTGAAGTAACATAGACTGAGGAAAAATCCCTGGGCTGCAATCCTGAGTTACAAAAAATAATTCACCAGCTCAGACACGATTTCTAAACCCCCCAAACAAGGAAAATAATAAAACTTGATGGACTAGCTAGACTTTTCCCTGCTTACACATAGCAGCTGTGTCTAGACTGGTAAGTTTTTCCGCAAAATCCCCTGGTCTTGCGGAAAAACTTGCCAGCTGTCTACACTGGCCGCTTGAATTTCCAGAAAAGCACTGACGATCTCATATAAGATAATCAGTGATTTTCTGGAAATACTATGCTGCTCCTGTTTGGGCAAAAGTCTTTTTCTGAAAGACTTTTGCGCAAAAGGGCCAGTGTAGACAGCACAGTAATGGCGATGGGGGCTTTTTTGTGGAAAAGCGCGTCTAGATTGGCCACAGACACTTTTCCGCAAAAAGTGCTTTTGCGGAAAAGCATCCTGCCAATCTAGACGTGCTTTTCTGAAAATGCTTTTAATGGAAAAGTTTTCCGTTAAAAGCATTTTCGGAAAATCATGCCAGTGTAGACGTAGCCAGGAAGTAGTCCATTGGCAAGCAGGCAAGACTGCATGGCCTAAAGGATAAGATGTCTGAATTTGGATCAGAAGATTGAGAGTGTAAGTCACTTCACAGTTGCATTTATTGTGCTTTCTCTTGCTTGGTGGTCCTGCTGTCTTTGGCCTGGAAAAGTCTGTAACAATATGGTTTTACTATAGTCCTATTGGAAGGCCTATAGCAGGGTGGCCAACCTGTTAGAGATGAAGAGCCAAAACAGCAGTGGATAGAGCGTGAAGAACCACGTAGCTGGGAGGAGTTGTTGAAATAGGTTCTGGTACACCATCCTGGGCCATACCATCACAAAAAAAGCCCTGGGAAAGTGTGAGGGGTGCAAGCTCCGAGAGGGAATTTGGATGCAGGAGGAAGCAGAGAAAAGGATACTGGCTCAGGGAGGGCCTCCAGGCTGGAGAGTGTGGGGGTCAGGTGGAGGGTTAGGGCTGTGGCTATGAGGGTGCAGGAGTTTGGGCTGGGGTTCATGAGGGGCTCAGGACACAGATTTGCAGTGAGTGGATGATGCAGGAGTTTTGTGGCAGAACACTGGGGATGTGAGATGCTCATGACAGGAGGTTCCAGTGTATGAAGGGCTCAGGTTTGGGGTGGAGGGAGGTTGCAGGAATGTTATGATGCTGTGGCTAGATGGGGGCTTGGTGGCCAGGCTTCATTTTTAAATCAAATATTATGCCAAACACAAAACCTTTCAACATTGTCTTTATTTGAGGGGTGGGAAACCTCTTTTGAGTCAGGAGTCACTGACCCACAGAAGAGTCGGTCAGGGCCACACAACTGAGATGCCACAGAACAACCCCTCCAAAAACCCCCAATCCTCACTAATGTAGCCTCAACTGTGCGGGTGGGGGCAGGGTACTCATGTGAGGGGGAGGGGACAGAGACAGCTGGGGCCAGTACCTGGGGATCCCGGGCCTCAGGAAGCACGCTGGCTGCTCTTCCCCTCCCTTCCCCAGGCACCTCCCCTGCTCTAACCCAAGCCCCCTCCCCTTCCCCAGAGTCAGGCACAGCCCCCCCCCCCCCACACACACAATCCCCCTACCTCAAAGCTAGGCACACACTCCTCAACCCAATCCCCCTTCCCAGTCTAATTCTTGGGTCACAGAGCTGCCACTACAGCCATGTGTCTCCCTCCAGCTATTGGAACATGTGCGCTGAGTCGCCAGCCTTGAGACATGCTGCCTAGAATGCCCCCCAACACAATCCTCCTCCCTTCCCCCAGACTAGAGCCAGGCACACACACTCCCACACCGCCCTAACCTAATTCTCAGATCCTGGAGCCACAGCTACAGACACGTATCTCCCTCCAGATGAGGCGTGTGCTCTGAGCAGCCAGCACATTGTGCACACCCTCCCCCCTCAACCTTATGCTCCGGTCCCAGACCAGAGCCATGCCGCCATTGCTGCTGCTGTTACTATTGCCACGCACATCTGGGACACAATATGCACCTCCCACCCAATTCCCTCACTTTCCCCTTCTCCAGAGCCAGGCATCTCCCCTTAATTCTAACCCAATTCCCCTTCCTCACTAAACTTATGCCTAGTCCTGGAGCAGCTGCTGGTGCAGCCGCTGCACCCAGAGCTCCTGCTGCTGCCTGAAGCAGCACAATGGAAGAGGGAGCAGAACAGGGCTCTACTCTACACACACACACACACCACACACACACACACCAGCATCTGTACTGACTCCAGGTGAAAAGACACCTGCTGCTAATATCATCCTCACATGGCTCTGCACAGCACCCCAGCTGCCCCCGCCTTGGTGCAGGCAGGAAATTGTTATACCAAACTGACAGAGGGAAGAACAAAGGCTGAGAAAGGCAAAGGGCTTCGTCTAGTCACACAGCAGCCCTGATTCTGAAACTCACCCTCAGTCTGGAGTTTCACACCCTGACTGATCAGAATAAAGTGACCTCCACTGAGCTACGGACCACAGCCCTGCTTAGGGATTGCTGAGACAGTTGTTTAGAAAAACTAGAACAGGGGTGTGCAGAGATTTAACCCTCCTGCCATGGGCCGTGCCACTCTCCTGGGAGAGGGGGAGCTGCTCTCCACGGCACACCCTATGGATCACCTGTTGCTAATGGACACTTACCATTAATTACAACATAAGAATGGCCATACTAGGTCAGACCAAAGGTCCATCCAGCCCAGTACCCTGTCTGCTGACAGGGGCCAATGCCAGATTTCCTAGAGGAAGTGAACCGAACAGGTAATGATCAAGCGATCTCTCTCCTGCCATCCATCTCCACCCTCTGACAGACTGGCTAGGGACACCATTCCTTACCCATCCTGGCTAATAGACATGAATGGACTTAACTTCCATGAATGTATCTAGTTCTCTTTTATATAATTACAGCTGAGCCTTTTTGCTAGTGCTGCAGCTGGGGAGATCAGTTTAGTTTACATTATAAAACAGATTAAGCATTTTGACTTGTTTGTGTTACTTTGTCAAACTTCATTTTAAATAAAGTAAACATTATGTCCAACACAAAAGATTTAAACGTTTGCTTTATTTAAGGCAGCAGCAGACAATCGTTTTTTGGTTGGGGACCACTGACCTGCAGGAAAAAAAACCCTCTGATTTTGGGTTTCCCCCCATGTGGGTTCTTCTATGTCTAAAAAAATGTTCCTCCAACTGAAACACCTCCGACAGTCAGAGCAACTGAAGGGTTTCTCCCTTGTGCAGGTCCTTCTATGGATAAGAAGTGAGCATCGACTGAAGCTTTTCCCAGTCAGAGCAGCTGAAGGATTTCTCCCCTTTGTGGCTTCTCGAATGTCTATTAAAATGTGACCTGCAACTGAAGCTTTTCCCACAGTCAGAGCAGATAAAGGGTTTCTCCCCTGTATGGGTTCTCCTATGGGTAAGAAGATTTGATCTCCGACTGAAACTTTTCCCACAGTCAGAGCAGGTGAAGGGCTTCTCCCCCGTATGGCTTCTTGAATGTCTATTAAGGTGTGAGCTGCAACTAAAGCTTTTCCCACAGTCAGAGCAGATAAAGGGTTTCTCCCCTGTGTGGGTTCTCCTATGGATACTAAGAAGTGATCTCTGACTGAAGCTTTTCCCACAATCAGAGCAGCTAAAGGGTTTCTCTCCTGTGTGAGTTCTCTTATGGATAACAAGGTGTGACCTCCAACTGAAGCATTTCCCACAACCAGAGCAGATGAAAGGTCTCTCTCCAGCATGGACTCTTTTATGGAGAAGAAGAAGTGAGCTTTGACTGAAGCATATCCCACAGTCAGAGCAGTAGAAGGGTTTCTCCCCTGTGTGGATTTTCTCATGTCTAACAAGATTTGAATGCCGACTGAAGCATTTCCCACAGTCAGAGCAGCTGAAGAGTTTCTCCCTTGTGTGGGCTCTTTCAAGTGTAGTAAGAGATGCAGTGTCACTGCTAGCACAGGGTAACTGTTGATGAGGGATTTTCTGTTGAACAGTTTTTGTGTTTGTTTTTAAACCTCTGCTTCTGTTATTGGATTTACCCTGTCCCACTCCTGGATGGTTTCCCTGCAACCTGTGAGGGCTGCACTGACTCTGACAGGTCTCTGCTTGCTCAAGACTATGAGAATCATGCCCTTCAGATCTACCCAATAACATCCCACAAGCAGCCATTCGCTCAAGTCCTTCCTGCTGAAGATTCTTCTCCTGGTTCTCACTCAGCATCCCATCACCTCCTGGGACGAAGAGAGAATCCAGACAGGAGTCATTCCCTGTGCTGAGCTGAAAGGAAATTCTAAAACAGAAACAGGAAATTGGGAACATTCCCAAATAATAGCTGGATAGATTGAACCACCATGAGCAGAATTCACCCTTCTTCCCATAATTCTTCCCTCCACCCAGCACCCTCACACTGGAGTTCAAGACAGACTGAAGGATCAGGGAAAACTGACTAAAATGCACAAGTGACACCTGCTAGGAGGACACACAAATTAATTTGAGTCAGTTTAGCTGATCATTCACCTGGATGGGTATCACTGCTGTTGTCCCCTTCCTCACTGCCCTGGAGAGCAGGGATCCGCAGTTTTCCCCTTTGGTCCACCCAGGAGATCACAGGAGGTTTGAAAACTGGAAACCCTGCTCAGGATGCAACTAAACAAGAGTTGATCTTGTTCATTAAGGTCTGTGCCATTACTGATTCCAGAGCCATGATCGCAGTCACCTATCCTGAGACAATCCTTCCCCACCTTGCAGGGACTGGGATCTGGCTGGTACAAGATCCCAGCACACACTTACTTGCAGGAAAAGTGCTTACCCCTGCTTCGGGAATTGCCTAGCTGATACCCCAGGTGAGCTGAGCACTCAGTTGCACACTCTAGGGTACAACTCCCTCAGGGCCTGTCCTGCCCGGGGACAGGCAGTCTGCAATTATGCAGATGAAGTGTGGGATATTTAAATTCCCGCTTCATTTGCAATTTTGTCTGATTACATTTGCATTCCTCCCTCAAAGGAGGAAGCAAGTGTATATGTACCCAAGAGCTCTAGGGAAGGTTGGCACATCTGACACCGAGGCCCCTAGGCAGGACTCAGACTGCAGCTGCCACATGGCAGGTCACTAAGACTTGGAGAGAAAGGACCCAGCAGAGTTCTAGCTCCCCCAGGGCTCTGTCCACAAAGCTCCTGGCTGGAGCTGTGCTTGCCCTGCTCTTTGGCTCAGATGTTCTACTTGGGCCAGAAGGAAGCAGAGGAAGTCATGTGAATAGCAAAATGAACCCTTGGCTGGTTGCTTATGTCTGCCTATGGCTCCATACTTCTGATCCCAACTGCCTGTGCCTAGTGGAGCCCTGCCAGCTGCCCACAACAGCTTCAACTTCCAAGGCCAGCCAGGGCAGTGCGCACCTTCCTTCCAGGGACCCAGCACAACAGCACAAGGGGACCCTGCAGGCACTAATAACAGCTGCACCCAGCCCTACAACTCTGGTACGTGCTGTTCCTGCCTGGGCCCTTCCACTGACTCCTCCAGCCAAGGCACTATATAGGCAAGATGGTGGAGAAGCACATGGAGACCTTGGCTGTGAGAAGAGCAGCACCATTGTTATGTCCTTGATCCTGCTTCCCCTGGGAGGGGCTGTGGAGGGGACAGTCTCTCACACAGGTGCCAGGACTACGGGGGAGATACTCCTGACAATAGTGGTGGGGGCAATGAGAGACCCTGAACCAAACCCAACCCAGCTGCTCTAAAGCCCACCCAGCTTCTCATACCCGAGGGGACAGGAATCCTTACCCAAACAGCTCACGGCCTCATAATTCTCCTGCATCACATCCCAGTAGAGAGCTCTCTGGCCTGGGTCCAGCAGGGCCCATTCCTCCTCAGAGAAATACACAGCCACCTCCTGGAAGCTCACCGGATCCACCACGGTCATTTGCTGTTCCAGGCTCTGCAGGCCGGGGGCTGAGCTGGAGACAGACATGGGTGTTCTACAGCATGGCAGGGGGACAAGAGCAATTGGAGACATTTCATAAGGGACTTTATTCCATTCTATACCCCCACTCTGCCCAGACTCTGTCCCTGGTGACAGACATACTAGACTCAGCAATTGTGGGCAAAAGCTTAAGTCTATTTCATAAACAGCGCAAACCAGTTAGATCCCTAATCCATATACTTTTCTCTCCGTACCTAGCTTGAGTTACAACATTACTATGCCTGCAACAATGGGGATTCAGTTCTCAGCACCCAGTGTTTCCGATAAGCCAAACGTTCACCTGCCTGAACATGGAGACCCATTAAAATTAGGGTGCTTAGTCTTCATTCATTGATTTGCAACAAACCATGGTTCTCTCATCTGATAGACTTTATAAATTTTTTCCACAAGAGAGAGTAAGTCAAGTTAATACAAGTATTCAGGTGCTTATTAAACACATGTACTGAGTGCTTGCAGGATGAGATCTTAAAATACATAGATTTATGGGGTCAGAAGATATCCTTAGTCATGCAGTCTAACCCCCTCTGTGGAACAAGCCATTACACTTAGCCCAATTACCCAGGCACAAAGCTCTGTTTCCCCTATAGTGTGTTTTCTAGAAAATTGCCCAGTGTTGATCTGAAGACATGAAGAGGTAGAGAATCCACCAGTTCTTCGCTCACTGGTTTCAGCAGCTAATCCCTCTTCCCTAGCAAACATTTGTGCCTCCTTTCTAGTCTGAAATTGTCTAGCTTCAGCTTTCAGTTATTGGTTCTCCCTGAGCCGTATCCATTAGACCAGAGGTGAGCAATATATTTTGATGTGTGGGGGACGGGGGGAAGCACTCTAAGATTCTGGGAAGCACTGGAGTTGCACTCTTTCATGTCATTATCTAGAGGAAATGCAGGTTCTGGGATGGATATTGGGAGCAGAAGGGTGGCTGGGGTAAGGGATTGCAATGCAGGAGGGTGAGAGTGGTCTGGGAGGGAGTTTTGGTGAAGGAGGCAGGTGTGACCTGGAGCACTGGATTAGCCAACTCCTCCTTGGAAACTTAAAGTAACTTTAATTTAAACAAGTATCTTAGTGAACTAATAAGGGGCTGTGAGTGTCTGACCACTGAAAACTCTTGCATATATAGATGTAGGAGGATAGAGAGTTTGAATATGGGGGTGGTGTCAGACATTGAAGGGGAGAGGTTGGGATGCCAGAGGCAAGCTCTCGCCAGGAAACTTACGTGAATGACTCCTGGCCAGCAGCCAAGCATCTTTCTCAGACAAGCAGGGAGCCTGCCCGACCCTCACAGAGGCTCCAGGACCATGTGGCTGTTTCTACACTGGCCACTTATTCCGGAAAATCAGCTGCTTTTCCGGAATAACTTGCTAGCTGTCTACACTGGCCCCTTGAATTTCCAGAAAAGCACTGACGACCTAATGTAAAATCGTCAGTGTTTTTCCGGAAAAACTTTGCTGCTCCCGTTTGGGCAAAAGTCCTTTTCCAGAAAACTGTTCCAGAAAAGGGCCAGTGTAGACAGGAGAGATTTCTTTTCCGCAAAAAAAGCCCTGATTGCGAAAATGACGATCGGGGCTTTTTTGCGGAAAAGCGCGTCTAGATTGGCCACGGACGCTTTCCCGCAAAAAGTGCTTTTCCAGAAAAGCATCCTGCCAATGTAGACGCGCTTTTTCCGAAAATGCTTATAACGGAAAAGTTTTCCATTATAAGCATTTCTGGAAAAGGGTGCCAGTGTAGACATAGCCTGTGTGTGTGTGTGTGTGTGTGTGTGTGTGAATAATTAAGAGCCGAAGGGGATAGGGCACAGTGCTTCCTTTCTGGCCAGAAGTCAGGCAATAAGATTGTCCTGGGGGTGAAAGCAGCACCTGACACCTCCCCTCCGGGCTTTCTGAATGGCTTGCAGTTGGGGCATATCAGGTATTGAACCAGCCCATGGCTCCCCCAGTATCCGTGAACCAGATCTGATGGCTTGGTGGGTTTAATTCGGCTCATGAGCTGTGTTTTGCCCAGGCCAGCACTAGACTTAACAGCCCTTAGGGATCCAGCAGTTTCTCGCCATGAGCAACAATAGAGCAAAAAGGCAGCACTGAGCCAGCCTGAGGCAAGGCCATTGCACAGTTGGAGCAGAGCCCGCAGACCCTGCTTCCAGATACCCAAAACCTGACCCACAAGCAGCACAGGATGGTGGGTCACAACCACTCCTCCTCTCCCAGCCCAGCAGTGCCAATCTTCCCAATTTCCACAAGCTGAACTGCAACCCCCGCAGCCTTGCCAGTCTGTCCCCTCCCCCACAGCCTGTGTGTCCTTCAGACAGACCCCCATACACTGATGCCTACAAGTGCCAGATGGGTGGTGCTGCCATCCCTCCTCAAAACCCATCCCCGCCCCCTCCACTGTCCTGCCCCGCTGCTGGGAGCCAGGCACAGCCACACACCCGACAGCTGCCATGTCACAACAAGGTTGCCCCAGTACTGAGCCTGGTCCCACAGCTATGTGGGGGTGGAGCAGGAGTGAGAATGAGGCCCGCAGTAACCATAAGGCCCAAAAGTCAAATCAGCACAGGTGCAGCATGGGGCTGTCCCTCGCTGTGAGCCCTGCCTCGCCTGACAGAAGGGGGGGGGGGGGTCACTGACTCGTCTATTGACACCCCATCAGCATTTGCTCCCCGTGCGGGCCCCCGCCCCTTCACATCGCTACACGGGGGGGTCCCGGCCATTGGCCCCGCGCGCCCCGCCCGCGGAAGGTGAAGCCCTTGTCCCCAACGCACCAGCCGCGCAGCCTCCCCCCGTGTGACAAGGAGCCGCCGCCCCCACCAGAGATTTGGGTCCAAGTCCCCCGCCCCGCGCTCGTCCCGGCACCGCCCGCAGCAGCGCGGCGAGTAACGGCCCCAACGGCTCCCCCAGAACTCGCCCCCGAGCAGGGCGCGGCGCATGCGCAGTGGCGGCCGCCTCTCTACCCGCGCGCGGAGTCAGACGCTGCTGCGGGCTCCGCCCAGGGGCCAATCGCAGCGGGGCCTGGGCAGGGGCCGGGAGCGACGGGCGGGGGGAGACGCATTGAAAACCCGGCCGGGGCGCTGAGGAAGGGGGTGGGCGGGGTCAGACCGCGCGTGCGCAGCGCATCCGTGACTCCGCTCCCGGATCAGCGCCGGGGCTTCGCTCAGACCGGGAGCTGCCTGGCCGCGCCCCCGCCCCGCGGGGTTGGACGCCCCAAGCCGGGCAGCTGCATCAGCTGCTGGGGGCGGGGCCGGGCACCGCGTGTCACAACACGGGGCCGGGTCCCCACGTGCCGGGGAGGGGGCGGGGCTCGTGCTGCTGCGCGTTCGGCCCGACGGGGCCTTTCCCTGCGCTGAGCCCCGGGCGGGAGAGCGGAGCGGAGCGGAGCGGAGCGGGGGGGGGGTTTGTGTCCGCCCCGCCCCCCTCTGCTGCTGCCGCCGCCGCCGCCCCCAGGGGGTTTCTGCCCTTAGTAATGGGGGGGGGGGGGCGACGTGCGGGCTCTGGGGCCAGGCAGCAGCTGCCCTTGGTCTGACGTGGGGGCCCCCAAAGCGGGTCACAGCCCGTGTCAGAAGGGGGGGGGACAGAGCGACTCTGAGGACGGGCAAGGCGGGGGGGGGGGGCGGACAGAAAAGGGCGAACGGGGGGGGGGGGGGTCGGATCAAAACGGAGTGAATCCCTGGGAAGCCAAATCCCCCCCCCCCCCCCATGCCTGGCCCAGTCTCTGACCCAGGAGGGCGCCCTGGGGGGGGACATAGTCACAGGGGCAGGGTGGGGGATGGAGCCAGAAGACTCCAGGGCAGTTGGGGGAACAGCAGCTGGGAGGGGCAGAGTGGGGCTGAGTCTCAGTGGGGGGGTGGCTCTGCCCTGGACCCCAGTGACCCAGTTGTGTCCTGTCACTGGCACAGACACAGTTTGCCTGGGGCAGCCACCCACCCTCTTGGGATCATTGGTCCTAAGCTTGTGGGGCTTGAGGGGAGGGGAACGTGAGGGATTGGGGCAAGCACTCTGGGTCCTGCCCAGGGAAATGGGGCAATGAAACAGAAACCAGCCTCCTGGGGTGGTGGTGGCCCTTATCACTGCCATTCTCCACCTCATCTGGGACAGTAAAACAGCCTGTTGGGGGTGGCCAGCCCTGACTTAGTAGCTGTGGGACACTGGTCCCCAAATGAGTCCAGGCTCTGACAATTATTAATGACGGGGTGAGTCACATGCCTCAGCAGCATGTTACTTTTATTGGGTGCAAAGGGGAACAGAGTTTGATTGTAAAACATGAGGGATAAATGGGAGGGGTAATCCTTCCACCCTTTAGCCTCCCTAATGAGGAGCATGACTCAGGGCAACAGCTTCTCTCCTGAAAGGGGATGATGCTGCAATTAAACCTGCGAGGAAAACCCCCAAACCTGAGAGGATTTTCTCTCAGTAACTGACAATGGCCACAGGGCCCCTTGATGACACTGAGCAAAACCCCATTGCATCGGGTAGAGATTTAACACACCAAAGCACAGCAGGAGCAAGCGATTTGCATAGACACCCCAGAGTCCCTCCCCAGTCCCAGCTTACTGTAAGGAACACAGTCATTCAGTTCCTGCCTACGCCTATAAACGAGAGCTGCACCAGTTTCTGGGTGCCTTAAGAAACCCCTGGCCCTGTAGCATCTGAGAGACTAGCAAAAAATCTGGAGTATCATGAGCTTCCATGGCACAACCCACTGCCTCAGACAACAAACACAGAGCAGTGGGCGGTCCCCATGAAAACTCGTTTTTTAAGTTTCTTTTAGTTACAGACTAACACGGCTCCCCCTGAGACTTTTAAACAGGCAATATTCTGTGTCTGTAACTGCCTGGGAGTTTTCTTAGGTAGCTTGGTGCTTGTCTGGGGCATTTCTGGGGCTCTGACTTCTCTGGCGTTTTTTTTTTTTTCTTTTTTTTTTCTTTTTCTTTCTTCATTTCAGTCCGGCGAGTGTGATTGGCTCTCAGTTGTGCAACCTGCTTTAAAAAAAAAAAAAAGCTTGAACAGGCTACACTGCTTCCTTACTCTCAGAAAGCGAAACTAACCTGCAGGGCAGGGTTGTGGAGGGGCCATGGCTGCCAGGGACCTGGCTGGGAGCTTCCAGGATGAGGTAACCTGTTCCATCTGCCTGGAGTATTTCACAGACCCGGTGTCTATCAAGTGTGGGCACAACTTCTGCCGGGCCTGCCTGTGCCAGTACTGGGGAGAGTCAGACCCCAACTTCTCCTGCCCCCAGTGCAGAGAGACCATCCTGCAGAGACACCTGCACCCCAACTACCAGCTGGGCAACCTGGTGGATCTGGTGAAACGCCTGCGGCTCCTGGTGAGGCCAGCGCCCAAGGGGCAGCCAGGGTGCGAGAGGCAGCAGGAGGCCCTGAAGCTTTTCTGCCAGGAGGATCAAGCCCCCATCTGCGTGATCTGCAGAAAGTCCCGGGAGCACCGCACACACACGGCAGTGCCCATCGAGGAGGCTGCCCAGGAATATAAGGTAGGGACCAGGCTCTGCAGGGCAGGGAGTTACAGGGGCAGTTTCTCTGCAGCGACAGAGCCTCCTGCGTGTGTCTGACCTGCCCTGGGTAGAGCCAGGGGCCTGCCTGGGAACACGACCCAGTCACATGAAACTGGGCCAGGCCCAGAAGCGCTGCTAGGGAGTTACCATGGGCTGGAGAGGAGGGACCTGCTCCCCCAGTCTCACTGCTCCATGGTGCTGTTCTCGCTGGGCACGAGCCAGTGGCCCCAAGCAGCCCCCAGCGCCGCTGTCTGTGTTTGCAGGAGCAAATCCTGAGCCGCCTGCAGCGTCTGTGGGAGGAGAGAGACGCGCTCCGAGGCCTGGAATCCGACTGGGCCAAGGAGAGCGAGAGGCTCCTGGTAGGTGCCCGGCCCTGCCCAGCTGCTTTGCATGGGATGTGAGGGGGTGTCAGGCTCCTGGGGGAAGCTGGTGTTAGTTCCCACTGGGGTCGGTGGGTTCACCCCAGGGTGGCTGGGAGCAGCCTCTGGCTCTGCCTCTCTCCCGGGGGGGGGGGGGGCAGCGGTGAGGCCTGTCAAACTGCTGCATGTGCCCAGCTGTGGCAGGGTCAGGCTGAGGGAAGATCTGTGCTGACCCCTGGGTGTGAGTGTCTGACACCCCAGGGATGCCAGCGGCTGGTTTGGGCCCCATTTCCCAAGGCCTGGGCTGCACCTCAGTCTGTTGGTGCAGTGATTGGGGTTGGGGTGATTTTCGGTGACACTTTTGCCCTGGGACGAGCCCTGGGCCAGACCCAGCCAGCCTGGGAAAGACACCGAGTGAAACGCTCCCTGCAGCTCGGACAAGGCCCTGCCACTTCCCACGGCCCCGCTCACCCGCGTCCCGGCCCCGCCCGCTCTGCGCCCCCAGAGGCAGACGGACGTGGAGCGGCAGCTGGTGCGCTGGGAGTGCGAGCGGCTGCGGCAGTTCCTGGCGGAGCGAGAGCGCCTCCTGCTGACCCGGCTGGGGGAGCTGGACGAGGAGATTGGGAGGAGGAGGGAGGAACACGCCGCCCGTCTGGGCGAGGAGATTTCCCGGCTCAGCGCCCTGATCTCTGAGCTGGAGGAGACGTGTCGGCAGCCGGCGCTGGAATTGCTGCAGGTGAGATGGGGTCAGATGCACCCGGAGCCCAGTGTGGAGGGGACCCCCTGAGTCACTGGGGGCTCGCAGGGTAACTCAGCGCAGGGAGCAAGGCCCGGTGTGGCTTCAGGGTCAGGGTCCCAGGGCTGCAGAGAGGCAGGAGTTTGGCCCATTGGGAAGGCTGGTGAAAAAGTGGGCCTGGCCTCCTGCAAAGCAGCTGATGTAAAAGGGGCTCGGCTCCCCCTAGCACAGCCCCTCAGAGGGTCTGCCACCTGGGGGAGTGACCAGTGGGGCAGGGGAGCAGTGTGACCCCTCTGGGGCAGGGGGCCGGGCTGGGCCATGGGCAGTGACTCTCTGCTCTGTCTCCTTCCCCTCTAGGGTGTGAGAAGCGCCGTGAGCAGGTACGTCCGGGCTCCATCTGCCCCCACCCCCCGTCATGCTGGGAGCAGGCTCAGAACCCGGGCAGTGACTCCATCCCCAGCCCCAGCCCCTGACCATGGGACTGCCTCACCCTCTGAACCCTGCCTCCTCCGTACCCACCGTCCTGGGGCCACTGCCGCTGTGGGGGTGTGAGGCACCCTGGGAGGGGACTGCCCCACAGCTCTGGGATGGGGAACCTGGCCCTTGAGGGGGTCTGTGGGGAAAGAGCCGAGTGTCCCAGGCCAGGCCTTGGGGGGAGTGTCCCCATCCCACAGCCCCCACCCCATGGCGAGTGACCCGGCCCCTGGGGGCTGAGCAGAGAACCTGAGGAGCGGCTGGGCCTGGAGAACGGGCCCCTCTCTCAGCCTTGGGAGCCGCCCAGCCAGGTTCTAGGGGGCACATGGGCTGGGCCTGGTGCTGCCTGGGCTGTTTTCCCTCTGGCTTGGAGAGAGGCCCCCAGGCTGTGCTGGCAGGAAAAACTCCCTGGGCAGCAGCAGTCCAGGCCCTGTGAGCTCTGCCTGTGGCCCAGCCCCCACCCGCTCCCCTGTCTGGCTTGCGGGGGGGAGGGCGAAGAGGGAGACCAATAACACCCTCGTGTCTCTGCAGAGGCGAGGCAGCGATGTTGCCACATCCAGCGCCCAAGTGCCCAGAGCTGGAGCGGAGAATCCGGGACTTCCCAAGAGAGAACAGTCTCCAGGGGGCCGTGACGGGATTCCTGGGTACGGGGCGGCGCTGCTGGGGGCTCCTCTCTCACTGTCTGGGGGTGTGGAGAGGGGGGTGGAAAGGCCCAGCTGAGACCCCAGGGTCTGCTCCTGGGGGCCTGGCGGGTTCCTGAGCCCTAGAGGGGCAGGGAGCTACTCTGAGCAGAACAGCAGGATCCCAGCAGGATGCGAATGGCAGAGAACAGGCCCAGGGAGTGCAGGTGCCTCCCCTGCTGTCCCTGTGGCCACCCCCTCTTGCTGCCGAGCAGAGAGTCCCCCAGCCCAGCCTGCGTGGGCCGAGGGGCAGGGGGAGGTTTCTGGGGATGCTGGGAGCTGGTTGCCGTGGGAGATGTTGTCACAGACTCAGGGCCCGAGTCCCAGCTCTCTGGACATTCGTGGAGCCTCCCTGGCTGACACCAGCTGCGCGCCTGGGCCCGGTGTCTGAACCCCTTGGGCCAGATGCTCAGAGCTAGGCAGGTGCCCAGTGAGTCACACTGGTGCCTGGCGGGAGTTGCAGAAGCCCCAGAGAAGCTGGGCCCCTAACTCCCACTGGTGCCCATAGGAGTTGGGCACCTCCCCTGTTCTGGTGCATGTGAAATCCCAGGGTCTGCGTGGCTGGGGATGGAAACACCTGAGAGAAACTGGTTCCGGGGCCTTGCTCCCCAGGGACCCTCTGGCAGCGCGGGGCAGAGCTGGGCCGTGAGCCCCCAGTGACGGGTTTTTCTCTTCCCTTCCAGGGGCGCTGGCTGCGGAGAGAGGTGAGGATCCCGGGGCACTGCCCTAGGACCAGGCACGGCAGCTGCTGGGAGCCTGTTCCCCCACCTGGAGCAGCCCCTGGGCTGGGTGGGCACGAGGGGATCAGCGCAGGGGGGAGCCCAGCTGGGGAGCGTGGAACATAGTAGCCAAGGGGAGTCAGAGGCGGTGGGACCCTGCTCTGTGGGGAGCCGGGGCAGAGCTGGGGGTGGCGGGAGGGGCCGAGACATCCCTGCTCCCCTCCTGGGGAGGGGGGGCCCTGCAGTGGGAATTCTCACTTCTCTTTCTCTGCTTGTTCCAGGACTCAGGCGAGCCCGAAGATTTGCAGGTAACGGGCCTTGCTCCTCATTCCACGAGGAGTACAGCTAGTTCGGATTAGGAAGCCTAATCCGAACTAGCTACTCCGTGCCGCATGTAGCCGCGCGGCACAGGGTTCGAACTGCCAGCATTTAAAAATAGCGCCGGCCGGCTTCATGCAAATGAAGCCCGGGAAATTCAAATCCCGGGCTTCATTTGCAAGTGCGGTATGCCTACATTACCCTCCTAGTTCGAATTAGGAGGGTAGTGTAGACATACCCACAGTGATTAACGGGGGGGCAGGTTAATTTCCCGCTGACCCCGGGGACCCGCCCCTGCCCCCTGCCCTGACTTTGTGACTCTCTCCCCAGTGGACGTGACGCTGGATCCAGACACGGCTCATCCCGACCTCGTCCTGTCTGAGGATCGGAAACGTGTGAGATATGGAGACACGCGCCAGGATCTGCCCGACAACCCGGAGAGATTTGTTTATTGTATCAATGTGCTGGCTGTCGAGGGGTTCGCGGGCAGGAGACGTTACTGGGAGGTGGGGGTGGGGGACAAGACTGAGTGGGCTTTGGGGGTCTGCAGGGAATCTGTGAGCAGGAAGGGGAAGGTCACAGCATCACCTAAGAACGGATACTGGGCCGTGTGGCTGAGGGACGGGGGATACGAAGCCGGCACCTCCCCCTCCACCCCCCTCCCCGTGAGCGCCAGGCCCAGCCGAGTGGGGATTTTCCTGGACTACGAGGCAGGCGAGGTCTCGTTTTACAATGTGACTGACAGGTCCCATCTCTTCACCTTCACCGGCACCTTCTCCGGGACGCTGCGCCCTTTCTTCTGTCCTGGTCTCAATGCCGGGGGCACCAACGCGGCTCCCCTGACCATCTGCCCGGTGCCGGCCCAGGCCGGAGGGAATCCCTGCCCCTGACAGTGACCCACAACACCGACTGGCCCCTCCCAGCGCTGCTGTTATCTCCCCCTATTGATGGGAGCCAGTTACTGCAGGTACCTGGATGTTTTGTGCCAACCAGTCGCTGCCCCTTTCCCTTTGCAACTGGAGCCTCCAGTGGAAAACCAGACACCTGGCAGCCCAGCCCAGTGTGGTGAATGGGACCCCCTGGCTGGAAAGAACCCAGGCTGCCTTTCCCCCCTGCCCCAGGTCTGCTGCACCCAAGCACTGGCTGAAATTGGTACGAAACGCGGCCAGACAGCGGGTGGGGTTTGCTGCTCTCACCTTGCCCCATCCCCTGCCCGAGATGAGGAGGGAGGGGACTTTCACTCCTGTCAGAGTTTTCTACTGCTGTGAAATCTCAGTGTCAAATATGAAAGAAAAAACAACTAATTTAGAAACCTGTCATTGTAACAAGGTGTCTGCACAAGAACATTTTCCTTTACAGTTCAACAGCTTTGTATTAAAAATCTATTTTTAGAAATGGAATTTTTTATCTTTTTCTTCCCTTACATCAATATCGATGTTTGACTTGTTTACAGAGCATTGTGTGTAGTTCAGCTGTGGCACTTCAAGCAATCCGAAACCTTTCTCAGAACCCAATTTGTTATGGCATTGTCAGACTGTTCAGTAACAATGTCCCTGTGTCATAACCAGCGCAGCCACACAGGTATGCAGCTGCTCCCTTGTTCTCCTGCCTTGACCAGCTCTCTCTAGAAAGCAGGGCACATACACCCCATACTGTGCTGCACCTTTGAACATTCATAGGTGAAAAAACCATAAAATGTTCAAAGAAAGAAAGGAAGAATTGGGTTCTTCCCATGTGCTTTTTTGTCCCAGAGTCGCTAGGGCTGTGTCTACATTGGCATGAATTTCCGGAACTGCTTAAAACGGAATACTATTCCGTTTTCAGTTTTTCCGGAAAAGGAGCGTCTACATTGGCAGGCTGCTTTTCCGGAAAAGCCCTTTTTCCGGAAAAGCTTCTGTGGCCAATGTAGACGCGCTTTTCCGGAAAAGAGCCCCGATCGTCATTTTCGTGATCGGGGCTTTTTTCCGGAAAAGACTACTGGGCTGTCTACACTGGCCCTTTTCCAGAACAGTGTTCCGGAATAAGGACTTGTGCCCGAGCGGGAGCAGTGTAGCATTTCCGGAATAGCGGCTGATTTTGTACAGTAGAGCGTCATTGCTTTTCCGGAAATTCAAGGGCCAGTGTAGACAGCTTGCAGCTTATTCCAGAAAAGCGGCTGATTTTCCGGAATAAGTAGCCCAGTGTAGACACAGCCTAGAGGTGCAGGAGGTGCAGAGCTACAAAAAACAAACCACTTGCATGAATTTTGGTCTAAATCGAGGAGAAAGTTACCCAGATTCACCTTTGTTTTTTAAACACAAATCTTGAAGGGAGAGTGGGGTTGGGGCCCTGTAGTTTTCTGCCCCAGCATGGCTGGCTTTTGGGGAGAGCAGGTAGGAAGTGGGAGGGGCTATTGGAAGCCCTTAGCCCTATGGGGAAAGAGAAATGGGGAATCTCCATCACTGGAGAACATGGGTATCAATTCCCCTGTCTTCTGCATGCTAAGCAAGCCCTCCACCATTTGAGCTAATTCCTCTACCTGTGAGCAGTGCTCCTGCTCCACCCACCTTGTTCCAGAGCCCACAACGTCCCTGCAGCTGCCCCAGGCTCCTTTCTGAGAAGGCTACAGGTGGGGCTGTTTGCTGTGGGATGGCGAACTTGAGCGTGGTGCACATCATACCAGGGTGCTGTGTTCGAGTGCTGGCCACTGGATGCTCTCAGCAACCCAGCCTGTCTTCATTCAGCTGACTGCCATGGCCAGTTGACCCCAAACGGAGACAGGTTAAGTGGTTTGTAGGGAGCAGTAGGGTGAGACTGGGGCCTAGGATGTGCAGGGCCAGCCTGCTGGGAGGGGGCTCCTGCCTCCTCCTTTCCTCTCTCTCTCAGCTACTTTCTTCAGTGGGGGCTGGCCAGCTGCCTTCCCCAGTAGCAGGCACCGTGGGTGAAAGTAGGGCTGGAGAAAACAAGCCCCGGCCCTAACCCCGCCCCTTGCTGCCCAGGCCCAGCCCCACGGGAGCCAAGCCCCCACCCATCACCACGGGGAGGTGGGGCTGTGCCATGGGGAGGCAGGAGGGCACATGGTCCCCGCCTCCCTGGAGCCTATAGTAGGTGTTCTGGCGGGCAGAGAATGGGCTTACAGGGAACCGTGCATAGGACACCGCCTTATACCCAGCTATAGAACAATCCTTTCCCACTGTGGTGTTGAAGTCTGGTCTTTTTACTGGGGTGTTGTGGAGAGCAGCAGGCTCCTATTCGGGCCATCGCCGTTACGATCTGTCACCTCATTCATCGTAGACAGAGTGTTCTGAAAGACCGGGGCAAGTATTAGTACAGAGGGTCCCGCAGTGCTATGCACAGAAGTAAAACAGAAACTTGGAGAAGTGACACCACAAACGAGGCCTTTCCATATAATTTCATGTTGTGAATCGACCCTCCAGCCATACGATAGGTTGCCCTTCATGCTGGTTGTCAACCCCTAGTAAGTTTCTCCTTTCCCGTAGTTGAGATAGACCGATGTATTTCCTTATAACCTATCGAATGGACGGTAGCCAATTTATCCAAAGGGGGCATCTACACTCCAGGGCTGAACTCAAAATCAGGATGCAATTTGAGCTACATCGATTGCATATCCTCTTTCGAAATAGCTTGTATCAAAATAGGGAGTGTCTACACTGCACTTACTTCAAAATAGAGCCCTCTTCCTCTGACTTCCCTTCCTCCGCGTACAATGAGGGTTACAGGAGTCGGGGTAAGAAATCCTCCAGCTTGACAGGAATTCAACACTATTTTGAAATAATGGCCTGCTGCGTAGACGCAGCTGAAGTGATTTTGGAATTGCGCTAGTCATTTCAAAATAGTGTTGCAGTGTAGACACATCCTCGGTTGTTGATGTTTAGCTGTGTGTTGGCTTGTAAATGTTGCACAGCCAAAACACAGCAGTATTTTGTATTTTGCAAGAGCTTTTACACATGAGCCACATTCAAATTAAATGTCAGTCTAACCTGCTCCATTAGAACGTCTTTCTCAGGACCGGGGCTGCCAAGATGCTCTTCAAAAACCAGAGTGTGCCCCCCACCCCGGCTTCATTTCTTTTGTCCACAAAATGATGTTTTTTGCCCCCTGCCCCACTGGCGTCCTGTTCCCCTGTCCTGTCCTCCTAGAATCATAGCCTCACAGAGCTGGAAGAGAGGCCTCACCAGAGCTGACTAAAGGGGAATAATCACTTCTCTGTATCGCCTGACAATGCTCCGCCTATTGTACCTTAATATGCCGTTAGCCCTCTTGGCGACAAGGGCACCCTGTTGACTCAGCTCCAGCTTCTCATCCACTGGAATCCCCAGGGCCTTTTCTGCAGAACTGCTACTTAGCCAGTCGCTCCCCTGCCTGTACCAATGCTCGGGATTCTTCCGTCCCAAGGGCAGGACTCTGCACTTGTTCTTGTTGAACATCAGCAGATTTCTTGTGAACCAATCCTCTAATCTCTCCAGGTCACTCTGGGCCCAATCCCTGCCCCCCAGCATATCTACCCTCCCAGCTCAGTGTCAGCTGCAAACCCATCCCCATCCCAGCTCATTAGTGAAGATGTTGAAGCAGCCCCAGGACCAGTGGTCCCTCATTGTTTGTCCACGTGCAGAATGATGCAGTGTGCACCAACCCCCGTGTGGCCATGCACCACCAGTAGCACAGGACACCTAGGAACAGGTTGGGCCTCCTTGCTCTGGCACCCTCGGGACCTGTCTAGTTCCAGCTGAGGGATTTTTCTGGCCCAGGGGAGGTAATTTCCAGCCCTTCTGCTGCCAGCTTCTCCCTCCCCTGGGCTCCCACCTCCAGCCGTCCAGCTGACCATGTGCCAGCTCTGGAGCTGCTTCCCCCCGCAGCCCAGCTGAGCCATGCACCAGCTCCCAAGCACCCTATGCTGAGCTTCCCAGCTTTTCCCCTGCACCGTGCAGCCCAGCTGTGCACACCCCCTTCCCCTGGCATAGCACCAAGACACTCTCCTCCTGGAAGATCCTTGGTCCTGCCAGATCACAAATGTTTTGGATCAGAAAGTTCCAGATGGCATGTCGGGGAGCCCCCAACCCTGCACCCCCATCCACAGCCAAATGTGACACACAGCCAGCCCGTAGAGTAGAAAGGTTTATTGCTTCTCAGAGATACAGCATGGCATGGCCTGTGCTAACATGGATCCTAAGAGCAGACTGCCTTATTCCTCAAGGGGGGGAGCTCACAGGCCCTGAACCCCCATTTCCTTGGTCTTCCCTGTCCATAGCAGGAGGCAAAATCAGCATAGGTTGACAAACCAAACAGCCCTGTGACCAGCATGGGGCTCGAACCCATGACCTTGGCGTTATTAGCACCACGCTCTAACCAACTGAGCTAGCCGGCCCTATAAAACTGCAGGTCGCCAGTGGTCCTTTCAAGAAAGGTACCTCAGCCAGCTGCAGAGACATCTCTGCAGCTGCCAATGGCTCTTCTCTGATGGGGCCACTAGCGACTCACTGTGATGTGGGCTGGCTAGTCCAGCTGGTCTGAGGTTTGGTCAAGGTGGCTGGTGGTTGACATGGCGCACTGAGACCCAGGGCAAAGAGGCAGCCGGAATCTCTTGCTGCCAGCACCTTGCCTCCCAGCTTCTTCCCTGTCAGCAGCAGCCACAGCCCCTTTCGGCCACTGGATCAGCCTGTGAAGGGAGACAGGAATGGGGCCATGCCATTCTGCTCACAACGCACTACATCATATCCTGCACGTGCAGGCTGGCTGCACACAGTATCCCAGCCTGCACATGCTAGCAGCCGGCTGCTGAGCACAGGGAGTGGCTCCGGCAGCAGCGAGGGCTTCATGTGCGGTGGCAGCTCACATTTTCCTTGGTCCTCCTGGGACACAGAAGAGGCCTCCCCTGGCCACCCATGGAACTGCTGGTTCAGGAAAAGGCTGATTGGGGAGGAGTGTTGGGAAGAAGGAAACCACAAGCCTGGAGCTGGTGCAGAGGCTGCTGTGACTGGCACTGGCAAGGCAGGGCTCTGACTGCAATAGCTGGTCCCAGGCAAGGCACCTCTGAGAAGTCTCAGCCCCAACCCTTCCTCCTCCCATCTCATCCTAACCTGTTTAGCTCTCCCACATGCTCCTGAAAGCCAACACACAGGCCACCTAGCCCTGCACCAGGGGGCAAGCCCTGGAACTGCCTTGTGGGCACCCAGAGGAACCTCAATAAGAGGACCTTCTGTTTCTGCCTGGCTTTGAACCAGGGACCTTTTGCGTGTTAGGCAAATGTAATAACCACTACACCACAGAAACACACTTAGCAGTGATTTCTGCTGCTGCACTTAAACTTGGGCAAATATTCGGTTGCTAACCCTTTGGCCAACAGAGATTGCTGCAGGGCAAAGGAATTCTCTGTTGTCAGTTTTGTGGCCTCGGGAAGGGACCAAACTGAAGGAGGCCGGGCCCCCACCTGGGGACTCCACCCTAACCCCTGAGAGGCTGCTGTGCCTGGCACTGGCAAGGCAGGGCTCTGACTGCAATTGCTGGGACAGAAGAGCCAGCGCCAAGTGCCCTTGTGATTCCCTGGGGGTGTCAGTGCCCAGAGACCCTGCAAGTGCCACCTCTGCAGCTCCTGCAACCATGGAGAGTGACTCTCGTCCCCCCTCCCTTGGGATGGGCAATGGCAACAGGTGGAGGAGCTGGGAGTGACGTCCCAGAGAGCAGCCCCGTGACTAAGCTGGCCAAGCAGCTGCTGGGTGTGGGGGAGGTGAGGGAGGCAGCCCCCAGTGGTGCCTCTCCAAAGTGTCCGCTCTCTCTGCCATCCCTCCCTACGTAGCTGGAGTTGGCCATGTCCCCACAGCAGGAAGCCAAAGGGGGCAAAGAGCAGAAGTGCTGGAAGCTGGTGGGGGTGGCCTCTGGGTTTGATTTAGTGAGTCTTAGTTGGACTTGCTAAATCAAACGCTGTAAGATCGATTGTGGCCATTCATCCCCAGGTCCTTGTTCTTCTGCAGGACACGGCCAAAGGAGAGTAAGGACGAGCCAATGGGCATCCAGATCAGATCACACCCTTGTCGAATGGATGGAAACAGAAACCAGACACACACACAGAGCCGGTTTGAATTGGTTCCAGCTGAGGGACGGGTTTGTCTGGTTTATGTGCATTGGCACTAGAGCACGTGAGGGGTTTGTGGTCATTTGAAGAATCCCTGGTCAATAGAAACCCAAAGTGTGACACAGCTGGAGATGTAAAAGTTTCATTTCAATCGATGAGCTTTTTAAGGGGGCACTTGTTACACCCCCATAGCAACCATGTGTTTGCATCCAGCGTTGGGAACGGAGCAGGAAACGAGGCTTTTGTGTGACTCACATCTCAGGTGGGAGGGGCCCTCACTGACCCAAGAGTGTGACTGGTCCTAACAAGGGATTTGCCCTGAAAGCAGCAGAGCTGGGGCAGGACAGAAAGTCCTGGGAGATGAAGCAGCTGGAGGGAGCCAGGAGAGCAGAGGCCAGCCTGAGAGCTGAGAGTCAGAGGTGCTCACTGCACTTTCACACCCCAGGTCCCATGGTGTAAGGGGCAGCACTCAGGGCTCTGAATCCTGCAATCTGAGTTCAAATCTCAGTGGGACCTTCTGGGACTCAGCTGGTTGTTACAAGGTTCAGGTGCTTTGGCTTCCATTCCTTGAGGTTCAACAAAGAGAGTTTTGTTCCTCTTGCTGGGTGTCTGAGGCCCCTGGAGCTCCATCTCCAGACCGAGCAGGGGGGCGGGAAGGGCCTGATGCCATCACAGCTGCAGGGCAGGTCACCCGCCTGGCCCCTGAGCTCAGCCTGTGCTGGAGGCAGCCAGACAGTGTGAGCTGGTCAGAGAGGGGATTGGGGGAAGGGTCCTGAGTCCTGGCTCCCAGCCACGCACCTTGGCACAAATAACAATGGCCCCTGCACAAAATGCATTGTGGGAATAAGAGCTGGGGCAGCAGGAAAGGGGCCAGCCCCTCAGCACCAGGGCCCAGGCAGGAGAAGATGGGAGTGAATCCTGCTACCTCTGCCATGGCTTAGCCTGGGAGGGCTGGGGGGGGGGGGGTCTAGCAATTTTTCACCCCAGCTTTGTAGGAAGCCAAGTAGGAAGGGGCCACTGCAGGTGCACAACCCCCTGGCCTGCTGTGTCTGTGTGAAGGGTTCAAGCCCCTTGCTGGGCGATGCCCTTCTTTAACTCACATTCGCAGTTTGCAAACAATTCACCTTCAGCTTTCACCAGGGTTTTAGAATGAAAAAGTCTAGTCCTGGGGTCCAGCTTTAGTAGAACCAGAGAGAGAACCAACTGCAATTTCCATCTTCTGAGGAGAAGGGAAGAGGATTTTCTTCTTCTCAGTTCTAGCCACATCAGCCCAGGGAGAAGAAAAAATAACCCTCCGCCCACTGATTGTCCCCCATCAGCGTCTGTAGCTTCACCTCCTTCCACAGCAGCTCCAGCTTTGAGCTCCAAATCTCAAGGGGCTGGTGAGGAAATGAGGAGCTGGCAGCTCGGGTGAGTCGCTTCCATGAGAACAAAAGGTGGAGTGTTCATAAGGTGCAGAGCAGGGTGCTAGAAAGTTTTGAAATTTGCGTAGCTTTTTGCAGAAGAACAGTGCAGTGTAGACACAGCCTGAGTGTTGCTCAGCACTAGTAGGAGACAGGGAGGGACAAAACGATCTAACAGCACCTGCAGCCTTTCAGAACAACCCCAAAGCCAACCCCAAGAACCAGCCCTTTCCTCCACCCTCACTGGGGTCTGCTGGGAACGGTCTGGACTCAAACCTACCCCGGTTTCACCCTAAGGATTCTCTGGTCTGTAAAAGCTGCATCCTGGAAATGAGAAAGCAGCTAAAGTGACACTTGTGGGACTTGAACCCACAACATTTGAATGATTAGCTGGGCTCACACAAATTGCTGCAGTTTAAACGTCCAACATGCTTTCCAGTGCACCACAGAGCCTGGTATCACCCCACTCTGCTTTGCAGCATGGCAATTGCGGGTGGCAAAGAAACGGGAGCCAGGCCTGTCTCTTTTGGGAGAGCAGGTAGGAAGAGGAAGGGGGCCACTGAGCCCCTGACAGTGAAAATAAGAGATGAGAACAAAGCTACAGTTGGAGAATGTGGGCATCGATCCCACTGCCTCTCGCATGCTAAGCAAGCGCTCTACCACTTGAGCTAATTCCCCTGCCCATGAAAGACTCTGCTACCTCACCTACCTTGTTCCAGAGCCCGTAACGTCCCTGCAGCAAAAAAAAATTCAGGACCAGACTTGAGAGAGAAACTGCTGAGCTACACGTCATCTTCAAGTTTGACACAATCAACTCTGGATTAAACAAAGACTGTGAATGGCTCGCTAACTAGAAAAGCAGCTTCTGCTCTCTTGGAATTCACACCTCCAGATCAGCTGCTAGAAGTGGGCCTCATCCTCCTTGATTGGATCCACCTCGTCATCTCCAGCCTGATCCTGGCCTGCATATTTATACCTGCCTCTGGATATTTCCACTACATGCATCGGACGAAGTGGGTCTTTGCCCACGAAAGCTTATGCTCCTACGCCGCAGTTAGTCTATAAGGTGCCACAGGACTCCTCGCCGCTATAACATCCCTGCGGCTGCCTAAGGCTTCTTTCTGAAAGGGCCACTTGTGAGACTGACACCCATGGGCCGGCAAGGTCGGAGGTTTAGAACGTGGTGCTCATATCACACAGACGCATCTTAAGAGCAAGGCCCTTATTTCAAACCATAACGGGCTCGCTATTCCGACGTCCCTGCAATCCTCATGTTGCGAGGAGTGAGGAGTGAGAGATCGGAATTGTGATTTATTTGGAAATAAGTGCTGGGTAGCCAGCACCAAAATACAAAATAAGCTATTTCAAAATTGACTTGAAATAAGCTACCCAATTGCATCGCTTATTCTGAGCTATGGGACGCACCCTAGTGAGTTAGAGCCCAGCTCTGCCCCCAGCTTCCTGCCCACCCACAATGAGCTGAGGTGCTGCAAAAACTCCTTGTAAGGGGGATTTTTCCCCATCAGTGGAGAATGTGGGTATCGATCCCACTGCCTCTCACATGCTAAACAAGCGCTCTACCACTTGAGCTAATTCCCCTGCTGTAGCAACAGGACCCCTCTTGGAGGCTCTTCCCTTCTCCACGGGGACGTCTGTCTTCTACATCAGTTAGTCAAGGGAAAGGAGAAAACTCCAAGGAGGCTCCTCCTCACAGTCGTGCTTGTGACCTTCGTTCTCTCTCTGGCCTCAAGGGCAGATCTCCAGAAGGAGACTCCCTGCAGCAAAGCCATGGGGGGCTCTGAGTCTCCCTGCAGCAAAGTCTCCCCTGCAGCCTGTCCCACCTGGCCATTGTCATGGACTCTCTGTGAGGTCATCACCTCCCAACCTCCATTAGCCAATAAGCTGAGGGGCTGAGAAAGGCCTTTGCGATGTCACTGCCACATCCACCCCTGCCCTCCAGGGCTAATGTCCTGCCCCAGGCAGCCCCTTTGCATGGCTGAGCTGCTCCCAGGGGTGAAAGTGACACATTTCTTACAGGGACTGTTCTATTGGGCACCACCCGTTGGACTGGGGGAGGCTCAAGGCAGGAAGTTGGGGGAGTGGTTGTGATAGGACAGAAAGTACCTTATAGTACCTGTAAGAAATGACAGTGTGGGCGGCTCAAGGCAGGGATTTGGGGATTGTGTGTTGGGGATGGGGCTCAGGACAGGGGTGAGGATGTGGAAGGGTAGAGAAGTCAGGGCACAGAATGAGGGATGTGGGGGAGGCTTGGGGCTGGGACTGTGTGTGTGTGTTGAGGGGATCAATGGGACTAGATTCCCAGCTCCCTCTGCTCTGGGCTCCCTGAGGCCCTTTAACACACAAGGGCTTTCTCTGCAGTGCACTGAGGAGAGGAACCCCTGAGCCAGTGATGCCACTTTGCCCAGGTTGGCAGGGACAGGAAGCAGGCTGGGTGCCCAGTAACCCCAGACAGATGTGCACATCTGCATGTGAGCAGCAGCTGTTGTGGGACTCTAGAAATCTCCCCCTAGATCTAATTCCCCACGTGCCAGGCACCAGTCAAAGCCAGGGCTCCGGAGTCTCAAGCAGAGCACTGCGGGGGGTGGATACGTGTCTATTTGAGGCAGGTTCCTCACTCCCACGTCCCAGACACGTACTGTGGCACAAAGACCAATGGTCCCTGCACAAAGTGTGTCCCAGGGATAAGCGTTAGCCCCGGGAACAAGCATCACCCTGCAGAAGAGACACCCCTGGTCTGGAGCCAACAAGCCCAGGAGCCGCCCAGCTCAGGATCCCCAAAGGCACTGACACAGACTCCCTGGCACAGGAGAATCCCAAGCCTCAGTTCTGCCGGCCGGCAGTTTCCCCTCTTCCGCTTCTTGTCAGCTCCCTGCAAAACACCTCGTGAGGGTGACTGTGGATAAACCCAGCTGTGCTGTAGAGCGGCTGTTTAGTGGGGAAAGAGAGGTGCTCCCTCAGCCTCCCCGAGCAACTCACACATGTAAGAAAACTGAATTTGAGGTCTTTGCATGAGTGTCAGGATGGCTGAGTGGTCTAAAGTGCCAAACTCAAGGTTCTATCTTTCCCTTAGTTGGGTGTTCTGGTCTCCAAATGGAGCTGTGGGTTCCAATCCCACTCCTGACACATCATCTGTTTTATATCTAGCGAGGTGACCTCATTTCCCCATCTCCCCTGCCATTGTAGGAGCCCTTGCTCAGCATTTCTCTTAGGCTGCATCTACACAGCAGCGTTCCTTGGCAATAACCGTCATTATTCTGAAATAACAATGGGAGTGTCTACACAGCAATTCCATTATTCCGACGTCTGTAACGCTCCATCCCGACCAGTGGTCTGAGGAGCCAGGAGGTTTCCAGGCTTCAGACAGACAAGCCCACAGGCAAAGACAAAGCAAAGTCCCAGCCACTTCCTGCTCAGCCCAGCGGGGTCTCTGTGTGGCCCCCAGACCTTTTGTTTGCCATTGCCCAGGCGCAGGGGCCCAGATTCAGCAACACTCACAGGCCCCACAAGAGGGGGCTGGTTTGCTGCTTCACCCCACAGCCCAGCAACTAGCCCCCCAACTCCCCTTGTGCTCTGAGAGCCCCCCCCCCCGCCTCAGACTCTGTTTGCTTGAGACCCCAGAGCCCTCCCTAGGGCTGCCTGGCATGTGGGGACTCAGGTCTAGTGGTGGATTTGCAGAGTCCCACAACAGCTGCTGCCAGCGTGCGGATGTGCACGTCTGTCTGGGGTTACTGGGCACCGGCCTGATTGGGTGAGTCCCTGATTCTGTTCCTGCCAGGATGGACAAAGCAGCAGGGAGAGAGGAGCTTCAATAGCTCAGCTGGCAGAGCCAGGGGAGTGGGGACAGAGTTCTGTGGCTGGGGAGTGGGGGTTGGGGAGTGGGATGCCAGTGGAGGCAGAGAGTCCCTTGCATCTCCCTCCTCCCAGGATTCTCCCCCCCTCCCAGGGAAACCAGTGTGTGCCTGCCCTGGGGCCGACGCCCTCCCTGCGCAAGGAAACCCCATGCGCACATGCCTGCCCCAGGGCCAACCCCCCCCCCCCCATGCAGGGAAGCCCTGCGTGCACACCTGCCCCGGGACCAACCACCCTACGCACTCTGGGACCCCCCTGCGTGCCTCCCGCGGGGCTGACTCACCCCTCCTGTGCGGTGCAGGGAGCCGATGCTCCCTCCCGCAGTAAACCCGGCAGAGCAGCTAGCGCTACTTCTGGAATCACCGGAAGTGGCACTAAGCTGCAGGACTTCTGTCCATCCCCAGGAAGCCGACACTACCTCCATTTTCACTTGAGGTAAGTAGTGGGGAGCTTCTCGGGGGTGGGAGGGAAATGGGGGCGGGGCAGACAGGACGCCTCATGAGCGACTGGTTGAGGCCTTGTGAGCGACCAGTAGATCGCGATCGACCTGTTGGTGACCACGGAACTAGATGGAGTGTGCTTGTGTGAGTGAGAGTGCATGAGTGTGATGTGTCATATGCATATGATAAACATTGATTAATGTGTGTATGTTCAATAAATGTGGCGTGTTGCCTTATCCCTCTGAAAAAAATCCCGGATGCTTTTTTTAAGCATAACACAACCACAGTTAAGTTGCAGCCCTTGGCATGTGCTGTGGGAATCATTGTGCCTCCTGTGAGAGCAGAACAGAGGATTGGGGGTGGGGGGATTCGTATATTTTGGGAAAGGGTCCTGAGTCCTGGCTCCCAGCCAGGTGCCTTGGCCCCTGCACAAAGTGCATGGTGGGAATAAGAGTTGGGGCAGCAGGGAAGGGTCCAGCCCCTCAAGCAGGTGGGAGAAAAATCCTGCTTCCTCTATGCACAGGGGCAGCACTTTTCCCGTGGAGCTAATTCTGCCCCACCTGCAGCCTGTCTCCAGTAGCTCTCTGCCCCAGCATGGCTGGCTTTTGGGAAGAGTAAGTAGGGTTACTGGATCAACTTAGCCCCCTGGCTGGCTCTGCCAGTGAAAAGTGGCCTGTCCCCACCACTGGAGAATGTGGGCATCGATCCTACTACCTCTCACATGCAAAGCGAGCGCTCTACCACTTGAGCTAATTCCCCTGCTGAACAAAGTGGAGCCTTCTTGGAAGCTCTTCCCTTCTCCACACGGACGTCGGCCTTCTAGGTCAGTTAGTCGTGGGAAAGGAGAAGGCTTCAAAAAGGCCTCAAGGGCAACTCTCAGGAAGGAGACTCCCTGCAGCAAAGCCATGGGGGGGGCTCTGAGATGGCCCCTGCCCTGCAGCCTGTCCCACCTGGCCATTGTCATGGACTCTCTGTGAGGTCATCACCTCCCAACCTCCATTAGCCAATAAGCTGAGGGGCTGCAAAAAGCCCTTGTGATGTCACTGCCACACCCACCCCTGCCCTCCAGGGCTAATGTCCTGCCCCAGGCAGCCCCTTTGCATGGCTGAGCTGCTCCCAGGGGTGAAAGTGACACATTTCTTACAGGGCCTGTTCTATTGGGCACCACCCCTTGGGCGGGGGGAGGCTCAAGGCAGGAAGTTGGGGGAGGGGTTGTGATAGGACAGTACCTGTAAAAAATTAAAATGTGGCCAACTCAAGGTGGGGATTTGGGGAGTGTGTGATAGTGGTGGGGGGCTCAGGGCAGGGGTGAGGACGTGGAAGGGTGGAGAAGTCAGGGCACAGGATTAGGGATGGGGGAGGGTTGGGGCTGGGACTGTGTGTGGGTGTTGAGGGGATCAATGAGACTAGAATCTCAGCTCCCTCTGCTCTGGGCTCCCTGTGGCCCTTTAACACACAAGGGCTTTCTCTGCAGTGCGCTGGGGAGAGAAACCCCTGAGCCAGTGACACAGACTGACCTGGGCGCAGGCCAACAAGGGGGGTTTCAGTGAAGCTGCATGTGAATGGATCCATCTACTAACCCCTGCCAGCCACACGCACAGGGGGAGGGGACTTGAGCCAAGGAAGTGAAGGGGGTTAATCAGATGAACGGGAGTTTCCAATGCGGGGCTGTGGCCAAGTTGGATGAGGGGATGTCACAGGGCACTAGCACGGCAAGGGGACCCGAGAGGGCCCTGCTGCACCAAGAGACATGGCAAAGCCTGGGATTGAGCCAGGGACCTTTAAATGTTTCATCTAAGGCTCCCCACACTGAGCTACCCATAAACCCCTCTAGCTGGTTATTAACTGTCCGGGATGTCTGGCAGCCGTGTCACAAACATGATGCCGTCGTGCCCGGCCCAGGAAGGCGAGACTGGTGTTTCCTGCCACCTGCAGTTTGACTGGCTCCTCCCCCCATTCCTGCCTTAGCTCCCGGGCTGACCTGGCAGCTGAAGTGGTCGGGGGCCCAGCAGCCTGGGCAGGGAGTCGGGTGGCCAGACCCTGGTGGCAAGAGTCTTGGTGCTACTTGTTTCCCTGCCCTCTCTGGTGCCCTCACTCCTCACCCGCAGCCCCTGCTGCCTGCCTGGGTCCCTGTGCTGTGTCAGACGCTCAATGAACCCTCCTGTTTCACACGGGCTGGGCGTGGCTCTAGGCTAGGGCACAGGGCTGTGTCATTCCCTGTGGGAGCGGGAGGCCCCCGGAGCCCAGAGCGAGTGGACTCCCCAAGGGGCGCACGGTGAGAGACAGGGGGCTGGCGGCTCAGGGAGGGGCGGTCCCAGGAGGCAGAGGGCACCTGTGACTCTCGGCTGGCAGCTGACACTCTGCTCCTTGCTTCCCTCCCGCTGCTTCACCTCCCAGGGCTTCTTTCTCCTTCCCTGTCCATAGCAGGCAGCTACACAAAGGCAAGTCACCAAACCAGACACCCCTGTGGCCAGCATGGGGCTTGCATCCACGACCTGGGCGTTATCAGCATCAAGCTCTAAACAGCTGAGCCAGCAGCCCCAAATGCCCTTTCTGGGGGGGCAGGCTCCCCAGCTCACACCCCTCCTGTCACACAAAGCTTGCCAACGGGGTTGATTTTCCTCCATCTCCCCTTGGTTGCTGCTGCGCTAAAAGAAATCGTGAAACCAGCCCCGTCTCCTGTCACTGGAGAGATGGCCCTGTGCTGGGATATGAGAAAGGATCCCAGTGATGCTCCTCGCAGCCCAGGAGAAGAAGGGGGCTCTGGGTGGAAGGAAACCAAGTAAAACAGGTCCCAGTGGGCATGAGCTGGGCAACAGCTTGGTCCAGTTGAGTGAGGGGAGATTGGTCCCATGGTGTCAAGGGCAGCGCTCAGGACTCTGCTGCTGCTGGCAGGGAAGAAGCTGGGAGGGGAGGTGCTGGCAGCAAGAGATTCCGGCTGCCTCTTTGTCCTGGGTCTGCCAGCCGCCAGCCACCTTGACCAACCCTCAAACCAGCTGGACGAGCCAGCCCACGTCACAGTGAGTCGCTAGTGGCCCTGTCAGAGAAGAGCCATTGGCAGCTGCAGAGACATCCCTTCAGCTGCCAGACGTTCCTTCAGAGACGTCCCTGCTGCTGCCTGAGGCGCCTTTCTTGAAAGGGCCACTGGTGAGCTGCATTTTTTGTAGGCCAGCTAGCTCAGTTGGTTAGAGTGTGGCGCTAATAACACCAAGGTCATGGGTTCAAGCCCCATGCTGACCACAGGGATCTTCGGTTTGGTGACTTCCCTTTCTTTGGCTGCCTGCTAGGGACAAGGAAGCAGAAACAAGCAAAAATGTGAGCTTTGCAGGAAGTAGGGCAGAGATGTGGTAGGGGGAGGCTCAGCCTGCACAGCCCCAGTGGCTAAAAGGGCCTTGGCCTGGCTTCCTGTCCTCAAAAGCAGGGCAACTGATGCCCAAAATCCTGCTGCTGCAGTGGCTACCTCAAGGCACCAGCTGGGGGGCAGGCTCTGGAGCCCAAGCCACATGGGGAGACTCAATATGACCGGGAGGCCTGGAGCGTGTGTGCCCTGCACAGAGGCTGCTGCTTGGGGCCTTCTTCAGTGGCCCAGCAGCTCAAGTTCCCCTGAACCAGCTTCTCCCCCTGGAGCCACCCCTGGAGCCACCCCCCAGCGCTGCTGAGGCCCCTGACATGAGGCAGTGGGACCACGGCTTTGTCCAAGGATGGTTATGGTTGTGGAGTTTGTGAGGGAGACACCTGGGCAGCTGCAGCTTCAGGATGACAACGCTGATGACCTGTAGCTCCAGGATGAAGAGGAGGATTCTAGCAGTGTCGTAAGTGTCGTAACCCTGCCTTGGAGCCAGTTCCTGGTCTTCCTGCTTCAGGATGACAATCTGCTCCTGCAGGCAGTGCTGCCAGGTGCTAAGTTCCCAACACTGGTTCCCAACACTGGGCTGAAAAGTACAACCACTGTCGGGTGTAACTCAGTGGTAGTGTTTGAGTGCCAATTGTAGAGGTCCTTGGTTCAATGTCAAGTGCCCCCTTAAAAAGTTGATTATCCTAAGTGAAACATTTGCACCTCCAGGTGTGTCAATCATGGATTTCTATTGTACAGGGATTCTTAAAATGTCAGCAAACCCCTCGTGTGTTCTTGTGCCAATGCATGTAAACCAGGCAGACGGGTCCCTCAACTGAAACCAGTTCAAACCTGCTGGGTATCTGGTTTCTATTCCCATCAACTGAGCAAGGCTGAGATCTGAACGCCCATTGGCTGTTCTGTACAGAAGAACAAGAACCACGTCCAGCTGGAGAGGAATTGCCGTGATCAATCTTCTGGAACTTGATTCAGCCAGTCAAACTAAGACTCACTAAATCAAACCCAGAGCACACCCCCACCAGCATCCTGCTCTTCTGCTCTTTGCTCCCTTTGGCTTCCTGCTGTGGGAACAAGGCAAAGTTCAACTGAAGGAAGCCGACTCCAGGTACAGATGGAGGGATGGTAGGAAAAGCAGACACATTGGTCAGGCACCGCTGGTTTCATGCACACTCAGCCTCACCTACAGCTGGGAGGCAGTTTGCCGTGAGCTGAAAAGAAACTGGCCCACAGAACCAAGGCTCAGGATATTTCTGGGTCCAGATGTGCAAACAGCTGGCAGTCAACCTTGTTGCCCTTGTTAGGGGTGTGACCAAAACACAGGCCTCAGTGTGAGCAAGATTCAACCCTGCACAGGGAAAAACTTTTGGATTTCTAAGCCAACTCCTTAACCACTTGGCCATCATTACTGTAAGAGACTGTTCTCCTGTACTTATATGTGAACGAAAAATTTGTGACTTGCTCGTTGGCCAATTCGGATTGCTACAGGACAAAGGAATTCTCTCTTAATTCTGTGCCCTCAGGAAGGGACTGACCCAAGGAGGCCGGGCCCCCACCTGGGGTCTCCAACCCAAACTGTGAAACCCAAGGGCTTACAATCCAGACGATTAGCGTTTGCTGCAATTTTCCCTTTCCCCAGTAATTCTAAATCTCAAGGCCAACTCCACAGTCCCAGCGGCTGGGGGAGATGTGCATGTTAGAGCCTCTGCCCACTGAGCTGTAGCCTTCTGTGCCCAGGGAGTCAGACACTGCCAGGGCAGGAGGGAAATGGGGACTGGCTGCACTTTGGGAGTCAAAGGTGTTGTCTGGGACCATAGAATAGAACAGTTTTAGTAAGTGGTCTCAAGAAGGCACCATGGCTTAGTTGGCTAAAGCACCTGTCTTGGAAGCAGGAGATTCTGGGTTTAAGTCCCAGTGGTACCCTGCTGTGGCCTTTGCTCACATTTTCCTATGTCCTTCTGGGACACAGAAGAGGTCTCCCCTGGCCACACATGGAACTGCTGGTTTAGGAAAAGGCTGATTGGGGAGGCTCGTTAGGGAGAAGGAAACCAGAAACCTGGAGCAGGTGCAGAGGTGACTGGCACTGGCCAGGCAGGGCTCTGACTCCCACTGTAAGTCCCTGGGTACCACACACTGGCCAGTGAGTCCTGCTCCATGGTCGTCCCAGTGCTCTTGGTACGAGAAACATGCTTGTAACTCCCTGCTGGGAGCGTGGGCCCTACCCTGCCTGTTGTGGGAGGGGACAAACACAGGCCGGTTGACAGGGGCTCTGACACTCTAGCATCGGGGTCATCCAGCCCGTCAGACAGATTCAGACCAGGCCAGTCGGAGCCTCTCACACTCGCCAAGGGGGATTCTGCACTTGCTGCCTTGGGAGCCAGGGTCACATTGCAGAGCTCCCCCAGGGCTGTCCCACAATGCCGCCAGCCCAGCCCCAGCCACTCTACCTCCCCTCAGCAACGTGGCTGCGTTTTATCCTTCCCCTTCAGTGAGAACTGCCCATTCCTCACCGGCCCCAGCCCCTGTGGGACCTGCTTCCTTCCCCATGAGCAGTGAGCGCCAGTGCGGCTCCCTGCTGAGGCTGTGGCTGTAGGAACAAGCCTCTGGCTTTGGGAGGGAGATGAGATGTCAAGGTGTTGAGTTTCACCCTTTGGGGCAGCTGGAGGTGCCTCCTGAGAGCTGGTTTTCAGAGGGGTGTGATCAGCCCCCCCCCCCTGTGTTTCTGGCTCCTTCCAATGGCTTGAATCTGGCACCTAAAAATTGAGGAATGTGCATTTGGAAGAGAGAATTTCTGTCTCTGTTATCTTTAGTGTGCCCCAGCAGCTTAATGGACAAAGCAATGGCTTCTTAAACCAGGGATTGTGGATTCAAGTCCCACCTTGGTTGACAGTTGTGATGTTTCCTGGTAGGTGTAGAGTCTCTTTGGCTTCCTCTTTGCCATGTTACCTGTGAGATGTTTCAGCACTGGGCAAGTGTCCCCTGGAACTGCACTTTGTGCAGGGGCCGTTGGCCTTTGTGCCAAGGTGCGTAGCTGGGAGCCAGGACTCAGGACCTTTCCCCCAATCCCCTCTCTGACCCGCTGTGACTTAGTGGGGGGTAACCTGCTACCTCTCTGGCTGCTGTCTGTCATTCCACAGAGCAGACAAGTGATGAGTCATTATGCAAAGAGGGTATCCCAACTGGTTTGGCCAGCTGACCCCCATGGAGAGGAACAAAGGAACGTGGAATGCTACCCTGGCTGGGGGGCAGGGATGGAAGAGTGTGAGTTAGTTCCTGGCTGGAAAGCAGGGGAGAAGGAACTGGGGAGGGGGCTGGGATTCCCCTATCTCAAGGGGGGCACTGAGGCCTCTTAGCCCCCAGTTCCTGTAACCAGATTACATCTGTGCTATGCTGTATCCTGGAGGAGCAATAAACCACCATCAATTCCACTGGCTGGTGGAGTCTGTTTGTGCCATTCCGGGGGTGCAGGAGGCAAGGGACCCCAACGCATCCTCACACTGGTGTCAGGAACGGGATGCACTGCACCCCGTGGATGGAGCTCCCAGCGGCGAGCGACAAGGCGCAGTAGAAGCAAGAGCCCTGGAGCCAGGCGTGCTGGAGACAGAGTGAAGCAGTTCCCGGGAATCGTGGGGCGCTGCAGCACTAGACTGGTGAGTCTGCACCGAGGGGCCCAGCGGGCAGATGGCCTACGCCCGACTCTTGAAGACAGAGCTGGTGAAGCTGTGTAGAGAGAGGGGCTTGCCTGTGCAGAAAGCAACCAAGGCCCAGCTGATTGCCCAGCTGGAAGAGAATGACCAGCCACAGGGCCAGGATCTTGTCCCCAGGGGAAGCAGCCAGACCCCCCCTGAGAGTGTGTCAGGCTCAGAGAGGGGGAGGAGCGCTGGAACCCACTGGAGAGATGAGAGAGCATCTCCCGGGAGGCCTGCAAGCCGTAGCCCATCTAGGGCAGGAGCCAGCCCAGCGGAGCTGCGGCGGCTGGAGATCCAGCTGTGGATAAAGGAATTGGAAGTAGAGGACCGAGAGAGGAACTGCCAGGACCGATAGAGGGAGCGCCAAGATTGAGAAAGGGACTGCCAGGACGGAGAGAGGCAGCGACAGCATGAGCTGGCCATGGCAGAGAGGAGAACCGGCGGGGCACCGGCTGCGCCAAGTGCGGATGGGCCCCAGGGTCCCAGGACTGCCAGGCGCTTGGAGAGGCTCGTGGTGGCCCAATTGAAGGACCTGGGTGACATAGACGGGTTCCTCAGCTCCTTTGAGAGGGCCTGTGGACTGCAACGGGTTCCCCCAGCTGACTGGCTGCAGGAGCTAGTCCCCGCACTGAGCCAGGAAGCGGCCGGAGTGCTCAGTCAGCTGGAGGACCTACAGCCAGGGGATTACAACCGAGTCAAGGAGGCCCTGCTGCACAAGTTCGGGCTGACCCCCGAGATGTACAGGAAGAAGTTCCGGGGGGTACAGAAAGGACCACGGGAGACCTATGTGGATTTGGCCTCCCGCCTGTCACAATACGGCCTCAAGTGGGTGTCTGGAGTCAGAGCCCAGACCGCAGAGGAGCTGCTCAAGCTGGTCCTGATGGAGAGGTTCTATGAAGTATGCCCACCCAAACTGAGGCCGTGGGCATCAAGGACCGGAGACCAGAGAACCCCCAGGAGGCCGGGAGGCTGGCGGATGAGTTCACGGAGAGCCGGTCCGTGTGTGAACGGGAGTCCCGGAGAGAAAGGGAATCGCGCAGAGACCGGATCTCAGCTGAGCGATGGAGAGAGTCAACTACGAGGCGAACCCAAGGAACAGGTCGTCTGTGCCCCAGAGAACCAGCCAGGGCCTGGACAGAGACAGCCCAAAGCCTAACTTGCCATTGCTGTGGGCAAAAAGGCCACTAGAGGGCTCAGTGCACCAGGTCCCAGGACCTGGGACTTTCCAGGGTTAACTGGCGGGGGCGGGAGGAAGGGCAGGCTGCCCCAGAGGCAGGGGCTGGCAGGCAAACCTCAGCTCAGAGAGAGGGGAAGGATGCTCAGTGCACCTCCCCTGGGAGGTCTGATTCTCAGGAGGCGGATTTCTCCGTGTACTGGGTGGGGGCAGGACGGCCTCTGCGGAGCGAGTGCCTCGTACCCCTGGAGGTGGATGGTAGGAAGGTGACGGGTTTCTGGGACACGGGGGCGGAGGTGATGCTGGCCCGATCCGATATAGTGGCCCCAGAGTGGATACTACCCCACACGCAGCTGACCCTGAAGGGCATAGACGGGTCCCTGTTTAAGGTGCCTGTAGCCCGGGTGCATCTGAAATGGGGGGCCAAGGAAGGTGTCAAGGAAGTGGGGGTGCACCCGCACTTGCCCCCCGACGTGCTGATGGGGAATGACCTAGAGGAGTGGCCCCGTGAATCCCAGCGGGCTCTAACCACCGCCCAGAGCCAGAACCAGTGGGGGGCTAGCAACCTGGGTCCAGGGAAGGACTCCCGGCAGAGTCCTCAGGGTCCCATCCCAGTGGACACGGGGTCCAGCAAAGCGGGGACTCCGGACCTAGGCAAAGGTGGAGAACAGGTCCCGATCCCTGCCTCAGTGGCTGAATTCCAGGCTGAGGTGCAGGCAGACCCCTCCTTGCAGAGGCTGAGGGACCGGGCTGGACTCTGTGCAGCTCAGCCCCAGGGGAGAGGTGGCCAGCAGAGATTCCTGCGGGAGCGTGGGTTCCTGTTCCGGGAATGGCTTCCCCCCAGGGGAAGAAGCTGGTCGTCCCCCGAAAGTATGGACTCAAGCTGCTGTATTTGGCCCACGACATCCCCGTGGTGGGCCACCGGGGGATCCAGAGCACCCAGCTGAGGCTGCTCCAACACTTCTATTGGCCAGGAATATTTACAGCCGTGCAGTGGTACTGCTGGTCCTGTGACTCCTGCCAGAGGGGTGGGAAGGCCCAAGACAGTAGGAAAGTGGCTTGGGGGTCTCTACCCCAGATAGAGGAGCCTCTGGGCTTGCTGAGAGAGTTATGGGATGGAAAGACCCCCCTAGATGGAGCATCGGGTGTGGAAGCCGCCCTGGCTGTCCAGAGAAGGTTCGCTGGGCTCATGGCCCCAGCCCGAGAGACCCTGGCCAGAGATCAAGGCCAGCGGAAGAGCGGGTGTGACCCCCAAGGACAGGCCTGTGACAGTCGCCCTGGAGAGGTGCAGCGAGTGGACAGAAGGAAGTCAATTCATGTGGGGCCTCGCCGCGGCCGGCCCGAGTCAAGGGGAGCACCCATGTCCCCAGGGCGGGTTCCCACGCAGAGGACCCGAACTTCCCTAGGTCACAAGTGGAGTGACCCTGCTCAGTTCGCTCTCGGAGGGGGTAGAACTGTGACGTAGTGGGGGGTAACCTGCTAACTCTCTGGCTGCTGTTTGTAGCACCACCGAGCAGACAAGCGATGAGTCACTATGCAAAGAGGGTATCCCAACTGGTTTGGCCAGCTGACCCCCATGGAGAGGAACAAAGGAACGTGAAATGCTACCCTGGCTGGGGGGCAGGGCTGGAGGAGAGTGAGTTAGTTCCTGGCCGGAAAGCAGGGGAGAAGGAACTGGGGAGGGGGCTGGGATTCACCTATCTCAAGGGGGGAACTGAGGCCTCTTAGCCCCCAGTTCCTGTAACCAGATTACATCTGTGCTATGCTGTATCCTGGAGGAGCAATAAACCACCATCAATTCCACTGGCTGGTGGAGTCTGTTTGTGCCATCTCAGGGTGCAGGAGATAGGGGACCCCCAATGTACCATCACACCCGCTCACACTGTCTGGCTGCCTCCAGCACAGGCTGAGCTCAGGAGTCAGGTGGGTGACCTGCCCTGCAGCTGTGATGGAATCAGGCCCTTCCCGCCCACCTGCTCGGTCTGGAGATGGAGCTCCAGTGGCCTCAGACACCCAGTGAGAGGAACAAAACTCTCTTCATTGAACCGCGGGGCATGGCATCCGAAGCAACGGAACCTTGTAACAACCACCTGAGTCTTAGGAAGTCCCACTGAGATTTGAACTCAGATTGCAGGATTCAGAGCCCTGAGTGCTGCCCCTTACACCATAGGACCTGTGGTGTGAAAGTGCAGTGGGCACCTCTGACTCTCAGCTCTCAGGCTGGCCTCTCCTCTCCTGGCTCCCTCCAGGTGCTTCATTTCCCAGGACTCCCTGTAAGAAATGTGTCACTTTCACCCCTGGGAGCAGCTCAGCCATGCAAAGGGGCTGCCTGGGGCAGGACATTAGCCCTGGAGGGCAGGGGTGGGTGTGGCAGTGACATCACAAGGGCTTTTTGCAGCCCCTCAGCTTATTGGCTAAAGGAGGTTGGGAGGTGATGACCTCACAGAGAGTCCATGACAATGGCCAGGTGGGACAGGCTGCAGGGCAGGGGCCATGTCAGAGGCCCCCCCATGGCTTTGCTGCAGGGAGTCTCCTTGAGAGTTGCCCTTGAGGCCTTTTCGGAGCCTTCTCCTTTCCTACGACTAATTGACCTAGATGACAGACGTCGCTGTGGAGAAGGGAAGTGCCTCCAAGAAGGCCTCTGTAAATGCAGCGGGGGAATTAGCTCAAGTGGTAGAGCGCTTGCTTAGCATGCGAGAGGCAGTGGGATCGATGCCCACATTCTCCAGCTGCAGCTCAGCTCTTATCCCTTATTTTCACTGTCAGGGGCTCAGTGACCCCCTCCCTCTTCCTACCTGCTCTCCCAAAAGAGACAGACCTGGCTCCCCTTTCTTTGCCCCCAGCAATTGCCATGCTGCAAAGCAGAGAGTGGAGATATCAGGCTCTGTGGTGCAATGGAAAGCAAGTTGGACTTTTAAGCTGCAACAAAATACAGGACTATGTAGCACTTTAAAGACTAACAAGATGGTTTATTAGATGATGAGCTTTCGTGGGCCAGACCCGCTTCCTCAGATCAAATAGTGGAAGAAAATTGTCACAACCATATATATCAAAGGATACAATTAAAAAAACCCAACACATATGAAAAGGACAAATCAAATTTCAGAACAGAACGGAGATGCGGGGGAGGGGGGAAGGTAAATGTCTGTGAGCTAATGATATTAGAGGTGATAATTGGGGAAGCTATCTTTGTAATGGGTAAGATAACTAGAGTCTTTGTTAGGACCCCGCCGTAAAGTGTCGAATTTTAGCATGAATAACAGTTCAGAGGATTCCCTTGAAAGTGCAGTTTTAAAAGGCTTTTGAAGCAGGATGCAGGTAATTAAGTCATTGAGATAATGTCCTTTCTGAGTTAAAATGGCAAGAAACTGGTTTTTTTCTGTATTTTGTTTCAGCTACCCTAGACTAACATGGCTACTTTTCTAGCACTATTTTAAGCTGCAGTGATTCATGTGAGCCCAGCTAGACATTCAAAGTTTGTGGGTTCAAGTCCCACGAGTGTCACTTTAGCTGCTTTCTCATTTCCAGGGCGCAGCTTTTACAGAACAGGCAATCCTTAGGGTGAAACTGGGGTGGGCTTGAGTCCAGACAGTTCCCAGCAGACCCCAGTGAGGATGGAGGGAAGGGCTGGTTCTTGCGGTTGGGGCTGGGCGTTGTTCTGAAAGGCTTCAGGTGCCATTAGATCCTTTTATCCTTCCCTGTCTCCTACCAGTGCTGAGCAACACTCAGGCTACGTCTGCCCTACACTGCTCTTCTGGGAAAAGCTACGCAAATTTCCAAACCCAATTTGTGCAGCTTTTTCTGGGGGGGAAGAGGCTTTTCTGGCATTTGGCAAGTCACATAAGGGAGGCAGCAGGCAGAGGCAGCCCAAGGCACCAGCCTCCCAGGGGAGGCCAAGGCACAAGCAGCTGCCCAGCCTAATTTATCTGGCTTCCCCAGGTTGGCACCCAGGGGCATTATCAACTGACCTTACACCCCCCCCCCCGCGCCACATGAGCATTGGGCTCATCAACAGGCTGGTCAGCAGCAGCTGCAGTTACCTGGGCACCGCATTAAGAGAAAACCCTGTGTTTCCACCTGGTTTTGAACCAGGGACCTTTTGCGTGTTAGGCAAACATGATAACCACTACACCACAGAAATACATTTCAAGGGCTGGAACTTGGCTGACTGTTCTGTTCCTGGCTCTTTCTAACACCCTGCCCTGCAGGGGAGGGGGATGCTCCTTGTGAACACTCCACCTCTTGTTCTCAGGGAAGAGCCTAATTTCCTCACCAGCCCCTTGAGATTTGTAGCTCAAAGCTGGAGCTGCTGTGGAAGGAGGTGAAGCTACAGAAGCTGACGGGGGACAATCAGCAGGCGGAGGGTTATTTTTTCTCCCCTCTGGGCTGATGTGGCTAGAACTGAGGAGAAGAAAATCCTTTTCCCTTATCCTCAGAAGATGGAAATTGCAGTTGGTTCTCTCTTTGGTTCTACTAAAGCTGGACCCCAGGACTAGACTTTTTCTTTCTAAAACCCTGGTGAAAACTGAGAGCCAATTGCTCACAGGCTGAGAATGAGAGTTAAGGAAGGGCATTGCACAGCATGGGGCTTGAACCCATGACCCTGAGATTAAGAATCTCATGCTCTACCAACTGAGCTAGCCAGGCTGCACGGGAAAAGTTTCCTAATATCCCATCTCAGGGTAACAGGAGCCAAGTGTTCTCCACTGCCTGACTCAAGGCTCTTTCTTGCCCCTAATGGGGGGTTCTGGTCTGTGGAGAGGTTTGAACTCGAACCCCACTCCCGACACACCCACTTCTTTCCCCACAAGGAACGGCCCCATTTCCATCTCTCCAGGGACAGGAGAAGGGCTCTGGCCTGTTCTCTGCAAAATGCTCAGCCTGTTTCATTTTCTGTAGGAACGAGTGGGATCCATGCGCCCTGTTCCCCAGTGAGAGGTGTGTGTCCTCTTCCCCCCTTTTCACAGACACAGCAGGCCAGGGGGCTATGAGCCTCCAGAGGCCCCTTCCTACCTGGCCTCCCACAAAGCTGGGGTGAAAAGCTGCTAGACCCCAGCCCTCCTGGGCCAAGCCATGGCAGAGGTAGCAGGATTCACTCCCGTCTTCTCCTGCCTGTGCCCTGGTGCTGAGGGGCCTGCCCCTTTCCTGCTGCCCCAACACTTATTCCCACAATGCACTTTGTGCAGGGGCCATTGGTCTTTCTGCCAAGGTGCGTGGCTGGGAGCCAGGACTCAGGACCCTTCCTAAAATATACAAATCCCCCGTCCCTCCCAGGGGCCAGGTGAGTGACTTGCCTTGCATATGTGACAGCATCAGACCCCTCCCACCCGTCTGCTCAGTGTGCAGACCAAGCCCAAGGGGAGCACCTGGGTTGTGTGTTACACAAAAGCCTCTTGTTCCCTGCCCAGTTCCCAACATTGGCTGCTGATGCTAATTTCCATGGCGGTGTAGCTCAGTGGTAGAGTCTTTGACTGCAGATCAACTGGTCCTTATCTCAACTCTAAGTGCCCCCTTGGAAAAAATTCCTTCTAGTGTAAACATTTTCCTTTCCAGTTCCATCACACTCTGGCTTTACATTGCTTGAGGTTCTTGACATTAATAAGAACCCTTAATGCAGAGCTACTCAACTTTGGGATCCCTGGCAGCCATAATCAAAGGCATTTAACCAGGATGGACAGGGCAGGTGTCCCTAGCTGGTGTATTCCAGAAGCTGGGAATGGGTGACGGGAGGGATCATTTAATAACTGTCTGTCCTGAGGATTCCCTCGGGACAATGAAATTGGCTGCTGTTGTGAGACAGGATCCTGGGCTAGTTGGGCAACTGGCATGGCCCAGTCTGGCTGCTTTGATGTTCTGTTTGGTTTCTGTTCTTGTCCCCTCTGGGCAAGGGAGAAGGGACCCCTCATCCTGCGAAAGGCTAGTGCAGGTGAGCAAAGAAGGATGTGTCCTGTGTCCTATATTGTATTATTGTAGTAATAAACCTTTAGATGTTAGATGCTAAAGGATTGGCTCAGCGTGATTTGTGGGTAAGATCCAGAGGGGAAATTGACCAGGATTCTGGCTTAGAGGTGAGTTCAAGGGGAAACCTCACAAAGGAGATTCCAGGCAGCCAGGACATGGGGGTCTCTGAGGTTTCTCTGTGAGGTCACTGCTTCCCAGCCAATGAGCTGAGGTGCTGTAAAAGTTCCTTGTGATGTCACTGCTGCCTGGCAGGCTCATGTCCTGCCCCTGGGCAGCCCCTTGGCATGTGTGAGCTGCTCTCCCTGCCCCCCTCACTCAGAGCTGGTTCTGGGGCTCACGCAGGGAACATCAGAGGCTGCTCAGGGGGCCACATTGCTAGGCCAGGGACCCTCCCGTGGGGCTGTGAGTGTTGCTGTCCCTGCTGTATAGACACGGCCATAGAGTCTCAGGAGGCTGCAGTGGTGGGAGACACTTCCCTGGTTTCGGGAGGGAGACAAGATGTCAAGGCCCATGATTTCGAGCCAGCTACAGATACCCACGAGGAGCAACGGTAGTTCGAACTAGGAACGGGGTTCGAACGAGTGGGGATTTAAAAATGGCGGCGCCCCGCTTATGCAAATAAAATTCAAATCCCGGGCTTCATTTGCAATTGCAGTATGCCTACATTACCCCGCTAGTTTGAACTAGCGGGGTAGTGTAGACATACCCTGGCTTCTTCAAAGGGGCTTCATTAGGAGCTAAAAGTTGAAGAAGGGACATTTAGAAGGGTGAATTTCTTTCCCTGGCAGAGTTTTCTGTGTGCCCCAGTGGCCTAATGGACAAGGCACTGGCCTCCTAAGCCAGGGATTGTGGGTTCAAGTCCTGTCTGGGGTGACAGTTTCTCTCACTGACGAAGAGTTTACTCTCCTCTGCTCTCTGAAACAGTTAGCAAGGATGCTGCACAGTTGCTGTCTTACTCACTGTTCCAGGAACAGACTGAGTTTTGCCCTGGGCACCAATATTAAGGGTGTGTGCACCTGTTTGTGTGTGAGCCCCCCTGGCACCCATTGGCTCCTGCTGAGGGGTGGAGGGTCCCCTGGTCCCATAGCTCCTCCGGGGGAAGGGTGGAGGGACCCCTGGTCTGGTATTTCCTACTGGGGAGCGTTGGAGGGACCCCAAGCCCTATAGCGGGTCAGAGTCCTGCCTGGCAGGATACAGTTTCAGTTTTTCCCTGGTGGATGCTCCAGACATGAGGGATGCCAGCGCACTGGCCCAGCCTGGGCCTGCAGTGATGGTTTTTACACATGCAGGGAAATTCCCCGGCTTCTCCCCCTCACAGAGCTGCTGCCTCTCCAAGAGGCGGATGAACTGCAGGTGCGGGACAGCTCCCTGCCAGCAGGGACAGCAGCCAAGGCACCAAATATCGCTGGGTCTGCAGCCAGTGTTGGGAACTGGCAGGGAACAGGAGGCTTTTGAGTCACACACGTCTCAGGTAGGACTGTGACTGTTCCAAGCAAGGAATGTGTCTTGGGGCTAGTTTAGTGACACCCCAAGGCCGTGTCTACACAATGGCTGTGTCTAGATTTCATCCCTTTTCTGTAAAAGGTGGGGGAATTAGCTCAAGTGGTAGAGCGCTTGCTTTGCATGTAAGAAGCAGTGGGATCAACACCCACATTCTCCAGTGATAGAGATTTGCTTTTTCCTTGTTTTACAGGCAGAGACAACAAGGGGGCTAAGTGCTTCTAGGGGTGTCTTTGCAAAAGGCAGGGGGCTGGTTTCTGCAGTGCAGTGGGTGTCACATTTGCCGGGCATAGAAAAGTTCCCTGGCTAAAAGCCAGACAGGCAAAGTCCTGCCTGTAACACCCAGAGGAGGGGATTCACTTGCCTGGGGAGAGCAGGAACACACCAGCACTTGGCTGCCAGCTGTTTGCACATCTGGACACAGAAGTATCCTGAGCCTTGGTTCTACCAGCCAGTTTCTTTTCAATTCACTGCAAACTGCGTCCCAGCTGTAGGTGACGCTGAATTCACCTGCCTGGGGAGGGTGGGAACAGACCAGCACTTGGGAGCTTGGCTGCCAGCTGCTTAGCACATCTGGACACAGAAGAATCCCAAGACTTGGTTCTGCCAGGCTCCAGTTTCCCCTCTTCTGTTTCTTTTCAGCTCCCTGCAAACTGCCTCCCAGCTGTGGGTGAGGCTGAGTGTGTGTGAAACCAGCTGCACTTTGGATGATTTTGTTAATTGTTTAAAAAGCCTCAGGCACCTCTTCTGCCTGGGGAGGTGTCTGGAATAGACGCCTAGTGTGACATCCCCCTGGGGTTTTACCCCTTTAACCTCACCCAGAGACTCCTGACAAGTCTCCTGTGTCCATCTCCACCTCAGGGCAAGTGTTCGCATGTTTCATATCGAAGGAAACTCCTCCTCCCTTTTTCCTGCCAGTCCTTCCCGAGCAAGCTCTACCCTTCTGTGCCAATATACCAATAAAGTGTATTATCCCACCACGTCCCTGTGATACCAACTTCTTCCTGCTTATCACCCATGGTCCTGTGTGTCTGTACCAGCATCTAAGGCACAGATTAGATTTTGCTTCCTAGTGGTCCCTTGTCCCTCCTTTATCTCTGCAGTTACAACCCCTGCTCCCTCCCATTTCTGGCCCATCTCCCAGGTGTCCATGTTGTTCACTTACCTCTGGGCTTTGGGCACCTGCCCCCATCAAACCTAGTTTAAAGCCTCCTCACTAGGTTAGCCAGTCTGCACCCAAATACTCTTCCCTTCCTCGACAGGTGAACCCCGTCCCTGCTGAGCAGCCCTTCCTGCCACAGCATCCCATTGGCAAGGAAGCCAAAGCCCCCTGCCCACGGAGCTGTAGCTTTCGGTGCCCAGGAGGCCAGACACCGCCTGGGTTCGATGGCTGGAGGGAAGTGGGGAACGGCTGCACTTTGGGAGTCAAAAGTGTTGTCTGGAAACATAAAGAGCCATTTTAAAGACACTTTTGAGGAGGCCTGTGAAAGGCTACTGTAGGTGAGCAAAAAGGCATCTTCATGTGTCCCTGATGGGCTAGTGGCTAGGATTCAGCACTTTTACTGCTGTGGCCTGGGTTTGATTCCCAGGCAGGGAAACCAGCCTTATCTGTATTCATGAAATCTGCCAAGTCTTTGCCCTTTTCCATCACAGGGAGGGCCAGTGGGCTGAGGGAAGGGAGGGGCTGGGGTGCCAGAGGCAGGCTCTGACTGGGAGACACTCCCAGCAGCCAAGCACATTTCTCAGGCAGCTCCTTCCCTGCGCAGGGGGTACAGGTCATACCCCTGGGTGAATAAGAGCTTGTGGGGACTGGCCAGGGCTTCAAGCAGGCAGCTCCCATTGGCCACAAACAAGCCTGGAGCAGGGACCAGGCATGAAGCCTTTTCCTCTACAGCTGAGAGACACAAAGGGCCCAGCAGCCCCTTCTCTCAGCTGTGCGTGGGGGCAGGGCGAGCAGGGAATCTGCCTGAGGCTTCTTGCTGCCATGTTGGGTGTCTTGATGGGCTGGATCCAGCCCGCTGGCCTGTATTTCCCAGGTCTGGCTTAGAGGGAACCTTGGCTCTGGGCTGTGGGGGAGGGGTGCTGTGGAAAGGCCAGTCTCGCCTTCCTGGGCAGGGCATGACGACATGCGGCAAAACATCCTGGACAGAGAATTACAGGCCACACAAGATTCTTAACACAGCCAAAGTAGCTCAGTGGGGAGAGCATTAGACTGAAGATCTAAAGGTCCCTGGTTCAATTCCAGGCTTTGGTATGCTCCAATAGGGGCTAATTACTTCAAGTTGATGGTTTTGCTTAGAGCTGTTATCACAACCTGCACTGCAGGAGAAAAGGGGAGCTGAGCTGCATCCTGGGGCTCTTCCTGCTTTCTCTTGGCCCTGGGTCTCTATCCTGCCACAGGGCAGGTACAAGGGCTACAGTTGGGGGGAATCAGGTGACACAACAAAAAACACTCCCTGTTGGCCTGGCTGGAACATGGCACCACATGAGCATGTTGTTAACACCCATGTCTCCCCCCCTCAGGACCACTAGAGACATCCAGCAGCTCTGTCCTTGCACCCTGGGGCTGTCTGTCTGGGCCATGCACTCACACACACTGGCCCCTTCCTTTCTAGGACAGGGCTCCTGTTGTTCCTTGCTTTACTCAGCCTGGGAGTTGGGCTTATCCCAAGCAGCAGGGGCTGTGTTTACCTGGGGAGCCACAAATAGCAGCAGAACCCCATGTTCCCACTTTCTGCTTGGCTTTGAACCAGGAGCCTTTTGCACATTAAGCAAACACAATAACCACTACCCCACAGAAACATACTTGTCAGTTTTTTTCAGTACATAAACTTGGACAAATATTCTGTTACTAATTCTTTGCCCAAGGCAGAGCAAGAGCAGGGAATAAGACCCCCCCCCCCAATACTTCTCTAGACCCTTTGCTCCCAACACGGGGGGTGGGGGTGGGGCTGTGTGCCTCGGGAGGAGTGACCCACATCATATCCCCAACATTTCTGCCCTTCATGGATGGACCTTTGGGGGCAGGCCCAGACGCTCCATCCTCTCACTCAACTCCTATCACACACTGGAGCAGGGCAGCCCCCAGGGGTAGGGCTGAGCCATGGGGTGCTGGGCAAGGGGCAGAGGCTGCAGGAGCTGAGCATTTTCCTAGAGCTCAGGGACCCATAAGGAGGCACCATGCTCTGTGTCTCTCTCGGAAGGCGCAGCAAGGGATTGACTGGGGACAGGGAGAGTGGCCCAGGGGTTGTACAGCTTGTTGCCCTTGTTAGGGCGTGGCCAAAACACAGGCCTCGCTGTGAGCAGGATTTGAACCTGTGCAAGGAAACCCTATTGGATTTCAAGTCCAGCGCCTTAACCACTCAGCTGTGAAGTCAGTGATGCCCCAGGATCAGGGACAGTGGTAAATAATCCCAGTGCCCATGCCTGACCTCACCCGCCCCACAGAATTCACACAGCAAAAATGGCTCCAGAACAGGGCAAGCTTGGGGGCTCATTGCTGGGCCCTTTGGTGAAGCATTAAACCAGCCCCCTCCTGCGGGGCCTGTGAGTGTTGCTGTCCCTGCTGTACAGACAGGGCCATGGAGACAGTGAGAGGTTTACTGAATGGGCCAAGGTCGCCCAGCGAGTTAGAGCCCAGCTCTGCCCCCAGCGTCCTGCCCCACCCACCGACGTGCTGACTCCCTCGCTGCCAGGGGGCTGTTTTCATTGGCCTCTTTTGCTTTCTTTTCTGCTGGGAGACATTGGGACAGTTGGCCAGGGCGTCCCGCAGTTGCCATCTCCCTCTGTGCAGGTGCTGTCCAGAGCCCCGACTAGCAAACGCTGACACTGCTGTTAGGTCCAGACCAGAGGGGAGTGTTTAAGGGTTATTTCGGAAGAAGGGTTTTCTCCCCAAATAACTGCATCTAAACGGTGTTTTTTATTTCATAATAAAGTATTTTGAAACAGCACCCGGACGCGATTATGCAAATGTAGCGCGGGATATTTAAATCCTGGTTTCATTTACAATTTTGAATGTCTCCATTTGCTTCCCTCTCCTGAAGGAGACTGCAAGTGTCGACATGTCCTGGGTGTTGCAACCTCCCAGCACTCACCTGATGTTCCCTCCCCGCTGCCTGAAGACGTTTGGGAGTCCTCCTGCGTCCCCTGGAGCTGCAGGACATCAGCGTTGTCATCCTGCAGCTGCAGCCGCTGCTTCCCAGGGGTCTCCATCCCAGACTCCACAGCTATCCCTGGAGACAGGGGCTCCCCACACCCCGGGATTCGGTCCAGTTCCTCACAGTATGCACAGTGCTGCGGTGCTTCCCCAGAGCGGGACCTGCCCTCACGGGCCCTCACATACCCCTCCCGCAATTCGTTGACCTTGGGTCTGACTTGGTCTAGGATGCAGGAGGGGGGAGGTGGCCTTTCTCTGCAAGGCCATCAGCCATTGGGCCATATGTTAGATAATTTCATGGAGGTTAGGTCCATAAAAGGCTAGTAGCCAGGGGTTGAAATGGCGTCCCTGGCCTCTGTTTGTCAGAGGCTGGAGACGGATGGCAGGAGACAAATCGCTTGATCGTTGTCTTCGGTCCACCCCCTCCGGGGCACCTGGTGCTGGCCACTGTCGGCAGACAGGACACTGGGCTAGATGGACCTTTGGTCTGACCCAGTACGGCCGTTCTGATGTTCATATGTTCACAAATGTCCACTTTCCTCCTCCTGGACTGCCGGGCCTGCAGAGACTCCCCCTCTGATCACAGCTCCAAGAGGGTCTTTATCTCTGGCCCAGACACTGACAGTGCCCAGTGTTTCTGTCCCTTGCTTGGTCCTGTGACCAGGGCCAGATTAAGGCCTGGGCTTGCCGGGCAGCCGCCCTTTATAGCTGCCATCAGGCATCGTGTGCCTGGCTCTTGGATTGCGGGCTGCAGTAGCTCCCAGCAGCCACCCTGCGGCAGCTGCCCGGGGCGGGGGCCACGTGAACCCCTGCAGCGCTGGCCAGCAGCGCCCTCCCCCCATGGCTGCGGGGCCCTGAATGGCCAAGCTCAGCCTGCCCCAGGTGCCCTAAGGCTGCCCACCAGCAGCGGTAGCCGGGCTGGGCCAGGCACGTGCATCCTGCCACCACCAGCTACATGCATGCGCCCTCCTCCAACCCGGGGCGCAATTGAACTGTCAGCCTGGGGCACCGGAATGGCTCGGTCCGGCCCTGCCTGTGATGTGTCCCTGAAGGGGTCTCTGGGGGCTTGTGCCTGTGACATGGCTCTCCGGAAGGCAGAAGTGCTCGATCTTAGGCAAACGACCCAGAAACAACACTTTACAGCAACAAACTCGAGAACAGCTCTTGGTCCACATCCCTGAGCCACACAGAGTATCCAGAAGTCACTTCCCCACCTCTCCCTTGGCTGCTCTAGAGCTTAGCCCAAAGTCCGATAAACTCTACTCTCCCACCCAACAACCACTGAGACCCAGGGCAAAGAGGCAGCTGGAATCTCTTGCTGCCAGCACCTTGCCTCCCAGCTTCTTCCCTGCCAGCAGCAGCCGCAGCGCCTTTCAGTCACTGGGTCAGCCAAGGAAGAGAGGCAGGAATGGGGCCAAGTAGGGAGTCAGGCTGAGGGGGGCAGGCAAAACTCATCTTGCCTTCAAGGGCCAGTGACAACAGCTTCTCTTTTGTGCGCTGCTGAGGAGAAAAACGCTCTGAGCAGGACCATAAAGACCAATTTAAAAGAGAATTTAGACGGGGGCACCAAGGGGACAAGAGTCAGAGTCTGGCAGCTTCTGGGACACAGGAGAGGCCTCCCCTGGCCACCCATGGAACTGCTGGCTCAGGAAAAGGCTGATTGGGAGGAGCATTGGGAAGAAGGAAACCACAAGCCTGGAGCAGGTGCAGAGGCTGCTGTGACTGGCACTGGCAAGGCAGGGCTCTGACTGCAATTGCTGGGACAGGAGAGCCAGCACCACACGCCCTTGTGATTCCCTGGGGGTGTCTGTGCTCAGAGAGCCTGAGGGTGCAACCTCTACAGCTCCTGCAGCCTTGGAGAGTGAGAGTCTGTTGGCATCAGGTGCTTCTCGCTTTTGGTTTCCTTCTTCCCAACACTCCTCCCCAATCAGCCTTTTCCTGAACCCGCAGTTCCATGGGTGGCCAGAGGAGGCCTCTTCTGTGCCCCAGAAGGACATAGGAAAATGCAAGCACAGGCTGCAATAAGACACCACCAGGCATAAAACCCAGGATCTTTTGTTTACAAAACAAGCACTTTGGCCAGCTGAGCCATGGTGGCCTTCTCAGGCTCCTGGGTGAAACTGCTTTATGGTGCCAGACAACACCTTTGACTCCCAAAGTGCAGCAATTTCCTTCCAGCCCTGGCAGTGTCTGTGGCTGAGTTGCACAAAGGAAGATACAAGATCGCTGGGGGGGTCTTTGCCAGATGAACGTGCCTGAGGAAAGACGCTGGAAGCGCAACAGACACACAAAAGGGGATGAGGGGCAGTTTAAGTCACACACATGGCAGGTGGAGCAGCTCAGCCAGGGACCTTATCCACTCACAGAGCTTCACAGCTTCTCCACCCCCCAAACCCCACCAGGCAAACTGCCCCATGGGCCTCGCCTGCACCATGCTTAGGGCCTGGGGATTGTCTGTCAGACAAAATAACTAGCTCCCCCGACCCTGGAGTCCATTAGGCCCATGCAGCACACAGAAAAAGTTGCCAGGGAAAGAAATTCACCCTTCTAAATGGCCCTTCTTCAACTTTTAGCTCCTGATTAAGCCCCTTGAAGAAGCCAAATACACAGGAAGGGCTGATCATACCCCTCTGAAAATCAGCTTTCCATGGGTATCGGTAGCTGGCTCCGAGTCATGGGCCTTGACGTCTCGTCTCCCTCCGGAAACCAGGGAAGTGTCTCCCACAGGTGCAGCCTCCTGAGGCTCTATGGCCCTGTCTGTGCAGCAGGACAGCAACACTCACAGGCCCCAATATGTCCCCCTGAGCAGCCTCTGATGTTCGCTGCTTGAACCCCAGAACCAGCCCTGAGTGACGGGGGCAGGGGGAGCAGCTCACACACGCCAAGGGGCTGGCCAGGGGCAGGACATGAGCCCTGGGAGGCAGCAGTGACATCACAAGGGCCTTGTGCAGCACCTCAGCTCATTGGCCGGGAGGCAGTGACCTCACAGAGCAACCTTGGCAACAGCCAGGTGGGACAGGCTGCAGGGCTGGGGCATCTCAGAGACTCCCATGGCCTGGCTGCCTGGAATCTCCTTTGTGAGGTTTCCCCTGAGCCTCAGTCCTGGCTGAAGCCTGGCTACAGAGAGAAGAGGCCAATGCAAACAGCCCCATTGCAAAGCGGAGTCAGTACGTGGGTGGGTGAAGCAGCGAGCTGGGGACAGAGTTCAGCTTTAACTCACTTGGTGTGCGACCCATAGTTCAAAATAATCAATGTGCCTATTTTGAAATAGCTTATTTTGTAATTTGGGGCTGGCTACACAGCACTTACTTCGAAATAAATCACAAGTGGCCCTTTCCGAAAGAAGCCTTGGGCATCTGCAGGAACCTTGTGGGCTCTGGGACAATGTGTGTGGGGCAGGAGAGCTTTCTTTTTATCCTAGCAGGGGAATTAGCTCAAGTGGTAGAGCGCTTGCTTAGCATGCGAGAGGCAGTGGGATCAATGCCCACATTCTCCAAATGCAGCTCAGTTCTTATCCCTTACTTTAACGGTCAGGGGCTCAGTGGCCCCCTCCCTCTTCCTGCCTGCTCTCCCAAAAGAGACAGACCTGGCTCCCCTTTCTTTCCCTCCAACAATTGCCATGCTGCAAAGCAGAGAGTGGAGATTTCAGACCCAGCTAACAGGCTCTGTGGTGCAATGGAAAGCAGGTTGGACTTCTAAGCTGTGGTGGTTAACCTGAGCCCAGCAAGACATTCAAAGGTTGTGGGTTCAAGTCCCACCAGAGTCACTTTAGCTGCTTTCTCATTTCCAGGGCACCTTTTACAGACCAGGCAGACCCCAGTTCCCAGCAGACTCCAGTGAGGGTGGAGGGAAGGGCTGGTTCTTGGGGCTGGGCTGAGGGTGGTTCTGAAAGGCTGCAGGTGCCGTTAGACCCTTTTGTCCCTCCCTGTCTCCTACCAGTGCTGAGCAACACTCAGGCTATGTCTACACTGCACGGCTCTTCTGGAAAAAGCTACACAAATTTCAAAACCCAATTTGTGTAGCTTTTTCTTCTGCTTTTTTTGGAAGAAGCTTTTCTGACATTTGGCCTGTGGACACTGGGCAAGTCACACAAGGGAGGCAGCAGGCAGAGCCAGCCCAATACACCAGCCTCCCAGGGCAGGGGAGGCCAAGCCACAAGCCTCCAGTAGCTGCCTGGCCTGATTCATCTCCCTTCCCCAGGCTGGCAGCAAGGGGCATTTTCAGCTGATGTCACTCCCCTGTCACGTGGGTGTTGGGCTCATGAACAGGCTAGTAAGCAGCAGCTGCACTTACCTGGGAACCCAGGGGAGCAGCAATAAGAGCAGAGCCTGTCTTTCAACCAGGGACCTTTTGCATGTTAGGCAACAGCGAAAATCACTACACCACAGAAACACACTTTGGCTTTGGGGGAACTTGTCTGACTGTTACTCAGTCCTTCTAACACCCTGCTCTGCGGGGGAGGGGAATGCACCTTGTGAACACTCCACCTCTTGTTCTCAGGGAAGCCACTAACCCGAGCTGCCAGCTCCTCATTTCCTCACCAGCCCCTTGAGATTTGGAGCTCTAAGCTGGAGCTGCTGTGGAAGGAGGTGAAGCTACAGAAGCTGACAGGGGAAAATCAGCAGGCCAAAGGTTATTTTTTCTCCTCCCTGGGCTGATGTGGAGAAGAAAATCCTCTTCCCTTCTCCTCAGAAGATGGAACTTGCAGCTTGTTTTCTGTCTGGTTCTACTAAAGCTGGACCCCAGGACTAGACTTTTTCTTTCTAAAACCCTGGTGAAAGCTGAGAGTGAATTGCTTGTAGGCTGAGAATGAGAGTTAAAGAAGGGCATCGCCCAGCATAGGACTTGAACCCATAACCCTGAAATTAAGAGTCTTATGCTCTACCAACTGAGCTAACCAGGCTAGTGCAATAGCTTTTCTAATATGCCATCATAGGGTAGCAGGAACCGCGAGTTCTCAAGTGCCTGACTCAAGGCTCTTTCTTGCCCCAATGGGGGGCTCTGGTCTGTGGGGAGGTTTGAGCACAAATCCTCCTCCTGACACACCCACTTTCTTTCCCCACAAGGAACGGCTCCATTTCCAACTTTCCAGCGACAGGAGAAGGGGACGGTTTCAGGATTTCTTTTACCGCTGCAGCATGGGGAGATGGAGGGAATTCAAACCCCTTTGCAAGCTTTGTTCTTCTGGCACCAAGTGTGACAGGAGGGTGACATGCCATGCTGGCCACCAGCCACCGTGACCAAACCTCTGAGAAGGAAAATGTATTTTGTTAAAAGGAACAATGTGAAGTGTGTATGCAACTGACTGAACGTGACCTTGCGTTGTGTGTGAGAGATAGTGAACCTACTAAAACCAGCCTGATCTAGCTTTTCTGCTGCAAGGATGAGACTAACACCCATGTAACTAAGTTTATCTCTGCATATTGAGATAAAAGTAGCTTTAAGCATTAAGCCAATCGTAACGCTGTCACTAGCTTATGTGATGTCAATTCTATTTTGTGTGCAACCATGAATGTATATAAGGTTACCATGGACATTTGATTTTGGAAGTCTTTCTTTTGAAACTTCCCACAGCTCTTAATGAAAGTGTTTCTCTCCTTCCAACCCTGAGTCTGGATTTCCGTGACACCTCAAACCAGCTGGACTAGCCAGCCCACATCACAGTGAGTCACTAGTGGCGCTGTCAGAGAAGAGCCATTGGCAGCTCCAGTCATCCCGGCAACTGCCGGAGGTGCCTTTCTGAAAGGGCCATTTGTGAGCTTAGTCTTGGCAGGCTGGCTAGCTCAGTTGGTTAGAGCATGGTGCTAATAACACCAAAATAACACCAAGGTCATGGGTTCAAGCCCCATGCTGGCCACTGAGATGTTTGCTGTGTTGATTGTCCTCACCCACCCTTTAGCTGCCTGCTATGGACAGGGAAGCAGAGACACACAAGAGGCTGAGACCTTTGCAGGAAGCAGAGCAGAGAGCTCATAGGAGGAGGCTCCAGCCTGCACAGCCCCACTGGCTAAAAGGGCCTTGGCCTGGCCTGCTTTCCCTAATGGCAGGGAAAACCCTCCATTCCCTCCATTGCCCCAATGGGGTGACGTGATTCCCAAATTCCTGCTGCTGCAGTGGCTGGCCCAAGGCTCCCTGCAGGGGGCAGGTTCCTCCAGCCCAAAACACAGAGGGAGGCTCCATATGTCCAGGAGGCCTGGGGCATGTGCCCGGCCCACAACACTGCTGCCAACCACCTGGTCACCTGCGTCAGCAGCCCAGTGTGGCCGTGTTCTTGTGCAAGAAGCCGCCAGTGCAGACAGAGCCTTCGTGTGCAGAGCCGTTCCGCTGCTTATTGTCACGGGGGTTTCTTGTGCATGAAGGAGCAGTGTGATAGTCCACGCTTAGCCTCATTGGCATATTGCTTGCTCAAGAACCCGTCAGTGTAAACATGGCCCCTCTGCTTTCTGTCTAAGCTTAAAAAATTTTGTGCAAAGCAGGAAGATTCTAGAGCCTTCCTCGGCAAGTGAGTCTGAATCCTGCACCACGACCTCAGTGGGACCCGCTGGCGAAATACTGGTTTGCTGCAAATCCTTGGTAATGCCAGGGTTTGGCTTCCTTGGCTGTGTCTGCACCGCACATTGTTGTGCAATAAGATACGCAAATGAGGTGTGGGGATGAATATTGCCACACCTCATTTGCATACCTAATGAGCCATCATTTTTGCAGCAGAGACTTTTGTGCAAGAAGAAGCTGTCTACACTGCTCCTTCTTGCACAAAAAAACCCTCTTGTGCAGAGCTGTTCCGCTGCTTATTGTCAGGAATCCTCGTGCCAGTTGGCAGAAAAATCCAGCCTGACCAGTCTCTGAGTGGCCGGTGCCTGAGGGGATCCAACATGGATCCCTAGGTTACCGGTCACAAGCACCATTTAGTGGCCCCAGTTACTGACCTAAACACCATCATAACACGACGTCTACGTCTACACTGCAGCCTTCTTGTGTAAGAACTGTTTTGCGTAAGCGTTCTTGTGCAAAAGGTCTTCCACAAGAACACGTCCACACTGCCAAGTGCTTTGCACAAGAGATGTGCTTGTGTGCAAGAGCGTCCATGGCAGTGTGGTTGCTCTCTTGTGCAAGAAAACTCTGATGGGCATTTTAGCCATACGGGTTTATTGCACAAGAAATTCATGTTGCCTGTCTACACTGCCCTCTTGTGGAAGAGCTCTTGTGCAAGAGGGCTTATTCCTCGTGGGGAGAGGAATAACTCTTCTGGAAGAAGCACTGTTTTCCAACGCTGTAGTGCAAATTTACTTATGCAAGAACACTTGTGCTGTGCTCTGCATGTTTTTGTGCAAGAACATTGAGCAAAAACCCTGCCATGTAGATGTAGCCTACAGGTTTGTATTCATTCAAAGAGTTCACATACAAAGGAAATGTCTCTATTAAATAGACACTGTTGCAGGGGGCACTTGGATTTGAACCAAGGACCATGTGAGCTGCAGTCAAACACTCTGCCACTGAACTACACCCCCATATGAGAAAAAATGTCTGCAGCCAATATTGAGAAGCGGGTGGGGAACAAGAAGCTTTTGTAGAACACACATCTCAGGTGGGACGGACCCTCACTGACCCCAGATTGTGACTGGTCCTAACATGGAGTTTGTCCAGAAAGCATCAGAACTGGGGCAGGACAGAGGTTCTGTCCACACAGAAAAGTTATTTTGAAACAATGGCCGTTATTCCAAAATAACAAGGCAAGAGTCTAGACAGCAATTCTGTTATTTTGAAGTAACTCTGAAATAACGGACGGCTAATTCCAACTTCTGTAGACCTCACTGTATGCAGAAAAATGCCTATTCTGAAATAGCTATTTCAAAATGTGGTGCGTGTATATGCTCCACTTCTGCTATTTCAAAATATCCCTCCCTTCTCCCCCAGGGCCATTCTAAGTTATTCCTCCTGGGGCTCTAAATCAAGGTAGCACGTCTTCATTAGGGAAGCCTCCTCAGACTCATTTTGAGGTTTCCCTGCAGTGTAGACGTGCTATTTTGAAATAACTGTTCCAGAATATCTTATTCCAAAATAAACGTGCCGTGTAGACATAGCCAGAGAGTCCTGAGAGATGAAGCAGGCGGAGGGAAGCCAGGAGAGCAGAGGCCAGACTGAGAACTGAGGGTACGTCTAGACTACCGCGTTTTGTCGACGGAAGTTTTGTCGACAGATACTGTCGACAAAACTTCCGTCGACAATTTGCGTCCAGACACATGGAGTTCTGTCGACAAAGCAAGCCGCTTTGTCGACAGAACTCCGTAGTCTGGACGCAGTGTTACAGGCAATAACACCTTCTGTCGACAGAGTTCTGTCGACAGAAAGTGTTATGCCTCGTAAAACGAGGTATACCAGCGTCGACAAAACCGCGGAGTTCTGTCGACGTTATGTCGACAGAACTCTGCGGTAGTGTAGACGCTGGTATTGTTTTGTCGACAAAAGTCCACTTTTGTCGACAAAACTAGGTAGTCTAGACACACCCTGAGTGTCCCAGGTGTCTACCCCAGGCCTTCTGTCTAGGTCCCAGGTGTAAGGGGCAGCACTAATGACTCTGAATCCTCCAATCTGAGTTTAAATCTCAGTGGGACGGGCTGGGGCAGTTGCTGGGAGGTCCTTGTGCTCCAGGCTTTTTGGCTTCCTTGCCCTGAGGTTCACTAAGGGGGGTTTTGCTTGTCTGAGGCCCATTAGAGCTTCGTGAGCAGACTTGTGCTCAGGTGACTGATGCCATCACAGCGTCAGGGCAGGTCGCCCATCTCACCCCTGAGCTCAGCCCATGCTGGAGGCAGCCAGAGAGCGTGAGCAGAACGGGGGGCAGGGGAGTTGTATACTTTGGGAAGGGTCCTGGCTCCCAGCCACATGCCTTGGAACAAAGACCAACGGTCCCTGCACAAAGTGCATTGTGGGAATGAGAGTTGGGGCAGCAGGAAAGGGGCCGGCCCCTCAGCACCAGCGAGCAGGTGGGAGAAGATGGGAGTGAATCCTGCTACCTCTCACGTGCAAAGGGAGCACTAACCCACGTGCAACTCATCTCTAGTGCTCTGGCCTCCAGCAACTTTGTGCCCCACTAGGGTGGGTTATTTCAGAGACCAGAGAGGAAGAGGGAGGGGTCTCTGGATGTGCGGAGCCCCTCGGCTCTGCCTGTGAAAAGAAAGAACAAGGGCTCAGCAGAAACTTCAATTCCACTTTGTGCGTCTTGACTTTTTCAGTCTAAGGACTTTGAAGAAACACTTCAAATATCTGCTCCAGTGGCGCAATGGGTCAGTGCACAGTACTTATAAGGCAGTACTTGTAGGAGACATGCTGAGGTTGTGAGTTCAAACCTTGCCTGGAGCACTCACTTTTAGTCCCTGCTGGGTCGTCCCCTTGTGGTGGTTCCCAAACTGTTCAGCATCATGTCCCCCCTGCTTTTTGATTTGTGAAAACCCTCATGCCCCCCCTGGAATTTCTTCACACCCTCTCTCCTCCCCACTATCCCCCACCCCCCAGGCTGCCCCACCCCCCAGGCTGTCCCCAGAGCCCAGGAGTCTGGTCAGCAAGTGAGACTGGCTCATCAGTTCAAGCTCCTCTGTCCAGGCTGCCATTCCTGCCTGTCCGTCCTGTCCCGTGCCAGCGCCGCACACAGACCAGTGGGGCAGGACAGGGGGTGTCAGTGGGGCCCTGCTCTCAGTCCATCCCTCACAGGCCCTGTGGGCTGCTTGAGGGCTGAGCCAGTCGCCCAGGCCTGGTGCAGGGATGGAACATGGGGCACATTTCCCCCTGTGAGCGCATGTGCAGGGGCAGGAGGGAGACATACAGGCCCTGCTGAGGTTTGGTTTTGTGCTGGGGCTGGAGGCTTGAGCCAGAGCTGTCAGCCTCTTAGCCTCTGCTGGACTTGTTCCTCCCCCCTCTCCTGCCTTGCTGCCTCCTTTAGCCAGCAGCCCTCAGGGGGCAGCCAGGACAGCGGAACAAAAGCTCCTCAGAGGGGCCTGAGGCCTCTGGCTTCTGCCAAGGGGTTTTCTGTGGTGCTGAGAGGCCAGGCCCAGGCAGGAGAAGGGGCAGCAGCAAGACACTGCCTTTCTGCCTGGTTTCACTCAAGGGTCCTTCTGCAGGTGAAGTGAAGCACCCCTTAGAGCCCCCTGTGTTCTCCTGCCCCAACACTCACCCAAGGGCCACCTAGGGCAAAGGCCCTTAGGTTGCTTTTTTTTTTTTTTTTTTTAAAGTAACTGTGATTGCCTATCTCCTAGAACTGGAAAGGACTGCCTTCTCAGCAGGACCAAGTACCATCCCTAATGAATTTCTTGTTTGTGCAAGGATTGAACTCACACCCCTGGGTTTAGCAGGCCAATGTTCAAACCACTGAGCTATCTGCCTCCCCAAACATCTCTGTAGTCAGCATGGGGTTTGAAAGGAGAGATTCTTCTTCCTCCCGCTGGCTACAGGCCCGGCCTTAGGACCAGGCGGCTGCCTTGGGTCTGTCCCTTTGGGGCCTGGGGCTACAATTGCCAAAAAGGTTTTGGGTTCCAGCTGCCAATCTAACGTCTTAGGCTGCGCAGACCTCAAGACACGGCAAGAGCTGGAGGGGAACGGTGAACGGCTGCACTTTGGAATGGGAACATGTTCTCTGGAACCATAAAGTAGAACAGTTTGAGGGCTGTTTTGAAGGAGGGCACCATGGCTTAGTTGGCTAAAGCAGCTGCCTTGTAAGCAGAAGATCCTGGGCTCAACTCCCAGTGGTGCCTTGTGGTGAGGCCAATGTGTCTCTTCTTTCCACCATATCCCAACACATATCTGGAGTTGGTTTTACCGTTTGCTGGTGTCCTAACAGTGGAAGTAGGATGGAAGCAAAGAGCAGGAGCAGTGTGTACTGGTGCAGGTGCCCTCTGGGTTTGATTTAGAGAGTCTTATCTAGACTTGCTAAATCAAACTCTGGGAGATGGATTGCAGCAGAAATCTCCACCTGAGCGAAGACATGGCCTAATGGTGCAATTAGTTAGATGCTGACCACAGCCAATCTGAGCCATTCTAGTGCTCCGGGAATGTGGCACTGCCCCCCGGCTCATGGTGCATGTGCGGCTCCACCCTGGGTGCACAGTGCATATACAGCCCCTCCCGCTCCATGCGTGGAGCTTGTGGTAGCAGGATGCTCTTGTGCTGCCCAGCCTGGCTCTGCCACCACCACTGGCGTGCAACCCAGGGTCCCCTGGGGCAGGCCATGCAGAGCCCCACAGCTGCATGGGGAAGGGCACTGCTGACAGGTGCTGTGGAGGTTAATGCAGCTTCAGTCCCAGGGCAGCTGCTGTAGTCTGCCAGGAGCAAGGCACGCAGTGCCTGCTGGCAGCTGCCCCACTAGCTCACCCCTTAATCCAGTCCTGATGACAACAGTAACAGCCCCACTGCTGGTAACTCACAGAGGCCCTTGCTGCCTGAGGAAGAGGTGTGGGCAAAACACAGACCTCGCTGTGAGCAGGATTTGAACCTGCGCAGGGAAACCCTATTGGATTTCAAGTCCAACACCTTAACCACTCAGCCATCACAGCTCTGGGCACAGTAAAGCCAGGGAAACTGGTAAATAATCCCAGTGCACAGCCCTAATGTCACCTGCCGCAGAGTTCACACAGCAAACCATTGCAACAGCTGTTCAGAGGAGTCCCGGCCGTTCTGCTCTTAGGCTGCCTTGGAGGTGAGTTCTGCTTCAAGGTCTTCTCTCCTCCTTCTTGGTCTTCCTTTGCCTTTTCCTTCCTCTTCTCTTCTCCCCTTTTCTTCTTCTTTCTGATCTCCTTCTTGGACCCCAGTTTATAAAGAGAAATTCAAGTACCGCTTAGTTCAACCATAACCAATTATTTTAGTATAATTTCACTATCCAGTTGGCTAAGATGGAGCGCTTCCAGCCTCTCAGAGAGCTATGTCACAGGCACAAGCCCCCGGACACCCCTCTGGCCCTTCCATAGACACATCACAGGACCAAGCAAGTGGCAGCAAGTGCCGGGCACTGTCATGGTCTGGGCCAGAGATAAAGCTGTGGTCCAAGGAGGAGTCTCTGCAGGCCCTGCAGTCCAGTTGGAGGAATGCAGATATTTATGGCCAAAGAAAGGCCACCTCCACCCACCCCAGACCAAGTTAGAGCCAAGGTCAAGGAATTGCAGCAGGGGTATGTGAGGACCCGTGAGCGCAGCTCCTGCACTGGGGAAGCACCTTAGCACTGTGCATACTGTGAGGAACTGGATCAAGTCATGGGGATTGGGGAACCCTGCCTCCAGGGACAGTTGTGGAGTCTGGGATGGAGACACCTGGGCAGCAGCGGCCGCAGCTTCAGGACAACAAACCTGCTGACCAGCAGCTCCAGGATAAAGGATAAAGAGAAGGAGGATTCCAGGAATGTTGTGACCCTCCCCCTGGAACCACTTCCCCAGTTGCAGGAGGCCTCCCAAATGTCTTCGGGCAACCGGGAGGGAACATCAGGTGAGTGCTGTGAGGTTGCAACACACACAGGGCAGGCGGGAGCACAGGGGGTGATGCGCTATTTGACATGTCATGCTGATTGTAGGTTGGGGGACACCACACATGCCTGACCCCATAGAGGGCCGTCCTCCCCCCACCATGTGTGCAAGGCACCACCTGCTCCTGCAGAATGTGCTGCCAACGGCTAATTTCCTAACACTGGATGCAAGCAAGCAAGTGTAATGGGGGTGTAGCTCAGTGTTTAACTGTAGGCAAAGTGGTTCCTGGGTTCAACTCCAAGTGCCTGCTGAAAGGTTGGTCAACTTCATTGAAACCTTTGCATTTCCAATTGCATCACATTCTGAATTTCTGCTGTGCAGAGATTCCTAAATTACTGCAAACCCCTAGGCTGTGTCTACACTGGGCTATTTATTCCAGAGAAGCAGCTACTTTTCTGGAATAACTTGCCAGCTGTCTACACTGGCCCCTTGAATTTCTGGAAAAGCACTGATGATCTACTGTAAAATTGGCAGTGTTTTTCCAGAAAAACTATGCTGCTCCCGTTCAGGCAAAAGTCCTTTTCCGGAAAAACTGTTCCGGAAAAGGGCCAGTGTAGACAGCACAGTAGTCTTTTCCGCAAAAAAGCCCCAATCGCGAAAATGACGATCGGGGCTTCTTTGCGGAAAAGCGCGTCTACATTGGCCACGGACGCTTTTCCGGAAAAAGTGCTTTTCTGGAAAAGCATCCTGCCAATGTACATGCGCTTTTTCCGGAAATACTTATAATGGAAAACTGTTCTGTTATAAGCATTTTCAGAAAAGGCTGCCAGTGTAGACGTAGACTTAATGTGTTCCTGTGTCAATGCACATAAACCAGGCAAACCCATCTCAACTGAAACAAGTTCAAATCTGCTGTTTGTCTGGTTTCTATTCCCATCAATTCATCAAGGGTGTGATCTGAAGGACATTGGTCTACCTGGGCTGTGCTGTGCAGAAGAACAAGAATCACACCCAGTGGGGGAGGAATGGCCACAATCCAACTTCTGGAGTTTGATTTAGCAAGTCCAACTAGGACTCACTAAATCAAATCCAGAGGGTACCCCACCAGCTTCCAGTACTTCTGCTCTTTGCTCCCTTTGGGTTCCCGCGGTAGGGACATAGCCAGGCTCAACTTACAGAAGCCAACTCCCGCTACGTAGGGTATGTTTACACTTGCACCCTCTTTCCAAAAAGGGATGCAAATGTAAAGACTGAAAACTGTAAATGAAGCCACCAGGGACACAGACAATGGGCCTGCAAAAAAATGAAACAGCTGAGCACTTTGCAGAGAACAGGCCAGAGCCCTGCTGGGAGAGGCTCCATCATGCACAGACTCTGTGCAGGGCCAGACTGCTGGGAGCAGGCTCTGGCCATGGACTTTCCTCCCCTCTCTGTTTCCTCTTGTTACTTCCTGCACCTGGGGCTGAAAGAGACATGGGCTGCAGGCTGGTCCTGCCCAGCTGCCTTCCCCAGTGGGAGCAGAAAATGCTTATGGAAGGGCTCACACATTGTCCCCAAAGCACTCGCCTGAGGGACTGAATTCTTGCTGCCCCTGGGTGCACCCAAATGCCCCTGCTGGGGGGGCAGGTTCCCCAGCTCACACCCCTCCTGTCACACAAAGCTTGCAAACGGGGTTGATTTTCCTCCAACTCCCCTTGCTCGCTCCTGCGCTAAAAGAAATCCTGAAACCAGCCCCGTCTCCTGTCACCGGAGAGATGGCCCTGTGCTGGGATATGAGAAAGCATCCGAGAGATGCTCCTTGCAGCCCTGGAAAAGAAGGGGGCTCTGGGTGGAAGGAAACCAAGTAAAGCAGGTCCCAGTGGGCATGAACTGGGGCACCTGTTTGGCCCAGTTGAGTGAGGGGAGGTTGGTGTCAAGGGCAGCACTCAGGACTCAGAACCCTGGAATCTGAGGCCCCATTCCTGCCTCCCGTCCCGGGCTGACCCAGTGGCCGAAAGGGGCTGCAGCTGCTGCTGACAGGGAAGAAGCTGGGAGACAAGGTGCTGGCAGCAAGAGCTTCTGGCTGCCTCTTTGCCCTGGGTCTGCCGGCCGCCAGCCACCTTGGCCAACCCTCAAACCAGCTGGACTAGCCAGCCCACGTCACAGCGAGTTGCTAGTGGCCCTGTCAGAGAAGAGCCATTGGCAGCTGCAGAGACATCCCTGCAGCTGACTGAGGCGCCTTTCTTGAAAGGGCCACTGGTGAACTGCAATTTCATTGGCTGGCTAGCTCAGTTGGTTAGCGTGTGGTGCTAATAACGCCAAGGTCTTGGGTTCAAGCCCCATGCTGGCCACAGGGGTGTTTGGTTTGGTAACTTCCCTTCCTTTAGCTGCCTGCTATGGACAGGGAAACAGAAACAAGCAAAAGACTGAGAGCTTTGCAGGAAGCAGGGCAGAGATCTGGTAGGGGGAGGCTCCAGCCTGTACAGCTCCAGTGGCTAAAAGGGCCTGGGCCTGGCTTCCTGTCCCCAAAAGCAGGGGACCTGATGCCCAAATTCCTGCTGCTGCAGTGGCTACCTCAAGGCACCAGCTGGGGGGCAGGCTCTGGAGCCCAAGCCACATGGGGAGACTCAATATGACCGGGAGGCCTGGAGCGTGTGAGCCTTGCACAGAGGCTGCTGCTGGGGGCCTGCTTCAGTGGCCCAGCAGCTCAAGTTCCTCTGAACCAGCTTCTCGCTTCTCGCTGCTGAGGCCCCTGACATGAGGCAGTGGGACCATCAGAGGAAGGTGCCAGCGCCAGCCCCAACCTTAGCCCTTCCTCCCAGCCTCCTCCCCCTCAGGGTCTTTCCCCAGCCCCTCCCCAGTTCTACATTCCCCACATAAAAACCAGAGAGTTTGTTCTTTCAACAGGGAAAAGTCCTGTTTGTGTTACCAGCAAGGGGAGGGGGAGAGGGAGAGGGAAGGGGATGTGTTGGGGTATGTTGAGGTTGGGAGGTAGGCACAGAGGGCAAAAAATGAGGAGTAATGTTAATTAGTTGGAACCAAGGGGCTGGGTTTGAACTACTTCAGAGTAAAGGACTCTGCCCCTGGAGCTGCCCTGTCCTCTCCAGAGCCCTTAGGCTGGCACTGGGGAGGCCTGAGTCCAGGCAGTGCCCAGCCAAGGGGGAGGGGTTAGGATTAGCCCCATGCTAGGTGTCAGCTGCTGTAATATGTGGGAAGAAGATTGACTAGGGACATGTTTTGGAAAGTTGCAGCTGGTTTCCCTGACTGGGAATTGAACCCAGGCCACAGCAGTGAGAGTGCTGGATCCTAACCACTAGACCATCAGGGACACATAAAACAAGTCTCCTTGCTCACTTACACTAGCCTTTCGCAGGCCATTTTCTGTCTCCTTGCGGATGGGGGGGGGGGGGGGTCCATTCTCTCTTGCCCAGAGGGGACAAGAACAGACAAATAGAACATCAAAGCAGCCAGACTGGGCCATGCCAGTTGTCCAACTAGCCCAGGATCCTGTCTCACAACAGCAGCCAATTTCATTGTCCGGAGGGAATCCTCAGCACAGACAGTTATTAAGTGATCCCTCCATTCCCAGCTTCAGGTATACATCAGCTAGGGACACTTGCCCTGTCCATTCTGGTGAAATGCCATTGATTGACCTTTCCTGCATTAAATTATCCAGTTCTTTTTTGGACCTTCTTGTAGATTTCACCTTCGCAACATCCTCTGGCAAGGAGTTCCACTGGGTGCAAAAATGCTTCCTCTTTAACTCGGTTACTTACCAGTTTCATTCTGTCACCCTGGTTCTTAAGTAGGCGAAAAAATAATTTCTTATTTGCTTTTGGCACCCCTGTCATCATTACATAAACCCCTGTCCCATCGCCCCTTGCTTGTCCCTTTTCCAAGCTGAGAAGAAGAAGTTCCATGAGCTCCTGGGAGCTGCTTTCCAAAGAAGAGGCATTTCCAGCAGAGAAGATGGCGAAGCCCAATCCCCTACACAAAGCCCCAGGAAATACCAATGGAGATTGGGAAAGCTCCCTCTCGGGCAGCGCTACGGAATGGAGACAAGGGAGACGTGAGGTGAGAGGAAGGGGAACAAGTCACCTCTTCTAAAGGGAGACATGGTGGAAAACTGCCGGTTCCGGTGCAAGCCGAGCTCCAAGGGCTGGTTCCTGCCCTGGTGGCTCCTTGCAGGGCCTGGCTTGACACACACCAAGAAGTGCGTTGAGATTGAGGCTTTTCAGTTCAGAAAGAAGAGACTGAGGGGGATATGATAGAGGTATATATATAAAATCATGAGTGGTGGGAAGAGGGTGAATAAAGAAAAACTATTTACTTGTTCCCATAATATAAGAACTAGAGAACAACACATGAAATTAATGAGTAGCATGTTTAAAAGTAATAATAGAAAGTTCTTCACACAGCGCACAGTCAACCTGTGGAACTCCTTGCCAGAGGAGGCTGTGAAGGCTAGGACTGTAACAGAGGTTAAAAAAGAGCTACATAAAATCATGGAGATTAGGTCCATGAAAGGATATTAGCGAGGGGGTAAGGAATGGTGCCCCTCGCCTCTGTTTGTCAAAGGCTGGAGAAGGATGGCAGGAGACAAATTGCTTGTTCATGATCTTCGGTCCACTGCCTCTGGGGCATCTGGTACTGGCCACTGTTGGAAGACAGGATGCTAGGCTAGATGGACTTTTGGTCTCACCCAGTATGACCATTCTTATATTAAAGTTTGACCTGTGTTTGAAGCCTTTTCTGCAATCAGAACTGTTATGAGGCGACTATGTTTTATCTGATGGTTAGTAAGGCAGGAGCACCGACTAATGCTTTCCCTGCAGTCAGAGCAGGTGAAAGGTAGCTCTCATATGTGGGTTCTCCTGTGTGTAACAAGGTGTGAGCTTCTACTGAAGCTTTTCCCACAGTCAGAGCAGTTAAAGGGTTTCTCTCCTGTGTGGGTTCTTCTATGTATAACAAGCTGTGACTTCTGACTGAAGTGTCTCCCGCAGTCAAAGCAATTGAAAGGTTTCTCTCCTGTGTGAGTTCTCCTATGTGTAACAAGGTTTGACCTCTTCCTGAAGCTTTTCCCACAATCAGAGCAATTGAAAGGTTTCTCCCCTGTGTGGGTCCTCCTATGGATAACAAGCTCTGAATTTGTACTAAAACTTTTCCCACAGTCAGAGCAATTGAAAGGTTTGTCTCCTGTGTGGGTCCTCCTATGGGTAACAAGGTATTCGCTTCTACTGAAGCTTTTCCCACACTCAGAACAACTGAAAGGTTTGTCTCCTGAGTGGGTCCTCCTATGGTTAACAAGGTGTGAATTCTGACGGAAGCTTTTCCTACAGTCAGAGCAGTTGAAGGGTTTCTCCCCTGTATGGGCTCTTCTATGTGTAACAAGGTTTGAGCTGCTCAGAAAGCTTTTCCCACAGTCAGAGCAATTGAAAGGTTTGTCTCCTGTGTGGGTCCTCCTATGTCTTACAAGGTGATCGCTTCTACTGAAGCTTTTCCCACAGTCAGAGCAGTTATGGGGTGTGTCTCTTATATGTAGTATCTGATGGTTCGTAAAGTGCAAGTGCTGACTGAAGCTTTTCCCAGAGTCAGAGCACTTGAAGGGCTTCTCTCCTGTGTGGGCTCTTTGGTGTTCAATAAGAGTTTCACAGTCACTACAAGTGCAGGGTGACTGTTGATGGGGGATTTTCTGTTGAATGGTTTCTGTGTTTCTTTTCTCCCCTCTGCTCCTGTGACTGGATTTATCCTGTCCACTTCGTGGATGGTTTCCATGCTGCCCTTCTGGGCTATGCTGATTCTCACAAGTCTCTCCCTGCTCACATAGCTGGGAAACATGCCCTTCAGGTCTTCCCAGTAACATCCCACATGGAGACACTTGCTCCGGTCCGTCCTGCTGAAGATCATGGTTCTCAGTCAGCATCCCATCACCTGTTGGGATAGAGAAATAATCCAGACAGGAGTTATTGTCTATGATGAGCTGAAAGAAAACTCTAAAAGAGGAATAGAAAAGGGGACACATGCTCAAATAATGATTGAATTATCATGAGCTGAGTTCACCCTCCTTCTTCACAACTCTTCCACAGAAGAGAAAACCCAGCCTTTCCTCATCCACCATGCTCTGGCTCCAGTTGAAGACAGGTTAAAGAATCAGACAGACTTCATGAAAACACACAACTAACACCTGCTATAAGTTGGTTTCTGAGGCAATTTAACTGATTGCTCACCTGTGTGGATGCCACTGATGATCTCCCCTTCCTCACAGCTCTGGTGATCTGGGACCTGCAACTCCTCCTCTCGCTCCACCCAGGAGAGCACATGAACTTCAGAGACTGGAAATCCTGTTTGGAGAGTAATTAATCAAGTGCTGATCTTGTTCATTAAGGTCTCCGCCATTACTGCTTCCAGAGTCAGGATCTGAGTCACCCATCCAGAGAGGCTCCTTTCCAAAAGCCCAGAACACACACACCTGCAGTAAAGGCGCATCCCCTCCCCCCACCTTGAGAATGGCCCAGCTCTTTCCCCAGGGGAGCTGAGCACTCTGCTGCACTCTCTAGGGTACAACTCAGTCCCCCTCAAAGCCCATTCCATCCCCCTCATCCCCAGTATCTCAGAGCAGGACAGGGACACACTGCTCACAAGGGGAGCTCTAGGGAGGGCTGGCAGGTCTGACACCAAGGCGCTCAGACTGTAGCGGCCACATGCCAGGTCACTAGGACTTGGAGAAGAAGGACTAGCTCTAGCTCCCCAAGGCTTTGTCCACAAAGCTCCTGGCTGGTGGGCTGGGCTCCCCCTGCTCTTTGGCTCAGATGTTCTACTTGGGCCAGAAGGAGGCAGAGGAAGTTGTCTGAGCAGCTAAGTGAAACCTTGACAGGCTGCTTCAGGCCCTGCCTATGCTCCTGACTCCTGATCCCAACTTCCTGTGTCTGGGTGGGCCTTGCTAGCTGCCCACAACAGCTGCCTTTCCCGCAGCTGCCCAGGGTGGTGCCAGACTTCTCCAGCGACCAGCCAGGGTGGAGCTGAGCAGTGCTGCTTCTCTGGTGCTTGTGGCTGTTATTCAGCTCCCCGTCTGTAGCCTCGGTTCTATTCTGCCAGCAGCAGCCTTTGTGTGGTTTCCCAGTCTGCCCCTTCTAGTGAGCCCGGCCTTTGATTTGGGGCCGCTCCAGGGAGGCACAGAATCTACCACATTTGCACCTTGTGAGCGCCTTCCCCATAGCTTTGCATCCACCCCTTCTCGGACCTGCATTTAGTGTTCAGAAGAGCCACAATAGAGATCATTGTGCTACCACTGTCACACAATCGCAAGACAGCTTGTGCGAAGTGTGCTGTGTGATGAGTCAATGGGAAAATTCTGATCTGATGACTAGGATTATCTTGTTTATCTCCATTATTTTGGAACTAAAACAAGCCAGGTTTTGGCAGAATGGTGGAGCACTGCTATCAACTAACCAAGAAATCACATTCCTGAGCAGGAGGAAGGCAATCAACACACCGCTCTCTGCAGTAACTGCAAACACACAGTCCTAACAGATAGCTCACTGACCCTTGTGCACAAGAGCGGGATGAGGGGATAATGGATATGGATGTTTTGTTCAAACAAACAGGCAGAAGGCCAAGTGGGGTAGCAACACATGGAAAGCAACATGCATTTTATTTTGGTCAATATGAGAGGAGAAGGCATAGGAGGAGCATGTTGATACTGGCTGAGGGGCAGTGTTCTAGCTGCTGACTGAGCTGGTACCATTATTGGGTTGGGACAAGTCTCACTATACCTGTGCCTGAGGAGCTGGGACACTAGCACCCTGCTCCTTTCACAATAAACCTGGCCGAGTGCCTTAGTCTCCGAATGGAGCCTGGGTCTTTCTTAGCGGTAACCCTGTGCTGTGCTGCATGGATAAGCTGCACGCTCTGCCAGTGCCGCTGGCATCAAGGCTCCAGAAAGATCCGCCCTGAACAGCCGTATCAACGCTCTGTGGTGCTAGCAGCAATTCATATGGCACTGCAGTCACTGCAGAAAGCAAAATTATCAATCACAGCAGCACCCGGGAACTCTGGCATAAATCAGGATCTCACTGTGCTATCGCAGTGCTCATATGGAGCTAAGCATCACCCCTCTTTAGTGTAGGTATCCTTTCCAGCCCTGAGCAACAGAGACACTCTATAAAAGCTAGTAAAGAGAGAGGTGACTGCACACAGAGAGCCTAAGGGACTTGATCAAGGTCACACAGGAGGACTGTGACAGGCAGAGAACTGATCACAGGTCTCCTGAGCATAAAGCCAGACATTCACACAGGAAGAAAAAGTTCCTACCCGAAGATATAAAAAGACAAGACAGGTGACGTGATTTATCTCCACTGAACAGAGAGACAAGTGAGCCCCAGAGAGAATGAAGCTGAACTTTTGAAAGGAAACCCAGCATGTGCCTGAAATGCATGGAAAGCTCTGCTCACGTTTCTCTACTACAGAGCTATCTCGGACAAAATACTCGCAGAGCGTCAACTGCCTCATCCATCCTCCCTAAGCCCCAGCATCCAGCCCCTCTCACTGACAAGTACCAGCATGTCACAGAGATTAGCTACAGGCAGGGAAGGACTCTGGGAACCGCACCCTCCTTCCAGTGCCTGAGCACACTGCCACATGGGGACTCTGCAGCCACTAACAGCAGCCAGACCCAGACCCTGACCCTGACCTCTGGTACCTGCTGTTCCTGCCTGAGCCCTTCCACTCACACCTCTGGTCAAAGCACAAGATGGGCAAGATAGCGGGGAAGTGGAACGAGACCTGAACCTGCTTTCCCTGGGAGGGGTCACGGAGGGGACAGTCTTTCACACAAGAGCCAGGATTATTGGGGCAGATACTCCTGACATTGGGGGCAGAGGCAATGAATAACCCTGAACCAAACCCAACCCAGATGCTCCAGAGCCCACCCAGCTGCTGTTACCCAAGGGGACAGGAATCCTTACTCAGCCAGTTCACAGCCTCATAATTCTCCTGCATCACATCCCTGTAGAGGGCTCTCTGGCCCGGGTCCAGCAGAGCCCATTCCTCCTCAGAGAAACACACAGCCACCTCCTCGAAGCTCACAGGCTCCGCCACGGCCATTTCCTGTCCCTGGCTCTGCAGGGCAGGGGCTGAGCTGGAGACAAACATGGGTGATCTGCAGCCTGGTAGGGAGAGAAGAGGGAGACATTTCAGAAGGGGCTTTAATCCTTTCCACATCCCCATTCTGCCCAGACTCTGTCCGTGGTGACACACATGCTAGATTCTGCCATTGTGGGCAAAAGTTTTAGGCTAGATATTCCATAAACAGCGCACAGGAGTTAGATCCCAAATACACATTCATTTCTGTCTGTACCTGGCGTAAGTTACAACACTACTGCCTCTGCCACTATGGGATTTAGTTCTCAGCACCCAGTGTTTCTGATAACAAGCCACATATTCATCTGCCTGAATATGGACATAGGTTAAATGCAGGCTGCTGTATTTAAAACCCCCACTCTTCATTCACAGATTTGCAGCACAAACTTTGCTCTCTCATCTGACAAGAGACATTATAAACCCTTTCCACAACAGAGAGCCAGTGAAGTTAACACCACCATTCAGATGCTTATTATTAAACACGGGTGCTGAGTGTTTCCAGGGTGAGATCTTAACATTCATGAATTAATGGGATCAGAAGATATCCTCAGTTATGCGGCCTGACCCCCTCTGTGGCACAAGCCATTACACTTAGTCCAGTTACCCAGGCACAAAGCTCTGTTTCCCCACAGTGTATTTTCTAGAAAGTCCCCCAGTGATTTGAAGACATCAAGAGATGGAGAATCCACCAGTTCTTTGCTCATTTGTTTCAGCAGCAAATCCTCTTCCCCATCAACCATTTATGCCCCTTCTAGCCTGAAATAGTCTGGCTTCAGCTTTAACTTATTGGCTCTTGCTGAGCCTTATTCAGTCAATGGCATGGGCAATACATTTTGATGGGGGGGGGGAGGCAAATGGAAAGTGGCTGAGAGCTGCACTCTTCCATGACATTAATGCAGGAAATGCAGGCTCTGGGATGGACATTGGGAGAAGGAAGCAATCTTGGGATAACGGTGTGGGATGCAGGACAGGTAGAGGGGTCTAAGAGAGAGTTTGAGTGAAGGAGGCAGGCTGTGATCTAGGACACTGTATTAGCCAACTACGCATTAGATATTAAAAGCAACTTTAATTTAGATAAGTGGCTGAGTGGACAAGTAAGGGACTGTGGGTTTCTGACCACTGAGAGCTCTTGCATATATAGCTGCAGGAGGAGGACAGAGTTTGGGTATGCAAAGCAGAGGGCAGGAGTGGGGAGCAGAGATTAGGAGGGGAAGGGAGAGGTTGGGGTGGCAGAGGCAAGCTCTGGACAGGAGACTTATCTGAGTGACTCCTGGCCAGAGGCCAAGCACCTCAGGAAGGCAGGGAGCCTGCCCGACCCTCTCACAGGCTGCAGGGCCATGTGGTTGTGTGAATAATTATGACCCAGAGGGAAGGGGGCACGGTGCTTTGTTTCTGGCCAGAAACTGACCAATGAAATTGTCCTGGGGGTGGAAGCAGCACCTGAAGCCTTCCCTCCTCCCCTCCAGACTCACAGTAGCTTTCTGATAGAAATGTAGCCGTGTTAGTCTGGTGTCGCTGAAACAAAATACAGGACTATGTAGCACTTTAAAGACTAACAAGATGGTTTATTAGATGATGAGCTTTCGTGGGCCAGACCCACTTCCTCAGATCAAATAGTGGAAGAAAATAGTCACAACCATATATACCCCACTATTTGATCTGAGGAAGTGGGTCTGGCCCACGAAAGCTCAGTAGCTTTCTGAGTGACTTGAGATGGGGGGTGGCATCTGTGGGCTGGATCCAATGGCTTGGTAGGATGGATCCGACCCATGGGGTGTATTTTACCCAGGCCTGCACTAGACGTAACAGCCCTTGGGGATCCAGCAGTTTCTTGCCTTGAATGAACTGATATAGTGGAAGCAAGGCAGCTCTCAGCCTATTTATTGCTTGAAACCAACCCCATATTGAAACTGACTGAGCAGTGAAATCTCAACTTGAATGTGCTGTCCGCTGTGCACTTTAACTTCACCCCTTTAGCATCACAAACTCATAGACCAGTGTTTCTCCAAGTGTCCACAGGTCCCCATGCAGCACCCCTGGGGCTCCTCACTGATCAGTGGCTGAGATTTAGGGCTGTGCTCGCCATGGTCACTGGGTCTGGTTGGTAACTTCAATGACAATCCCATGAAAATGTTTTCACTGGAATTTTCTCATCATTTAAAGAATCTCCACCTGCAAACTCACCCTGTCTGAAAGCTCCCAGGGATTTTCCTCTTGCTCTCTCCAGTGCAGAGGGCAGAGTGTCTGGTGGGGGAAGGGATAAGAGAGGTGAGACTCCAGGCTCTCCTATTTATAACAATGTCCCCTCTCTGAACTCTGCGTTTCACTTGTATCAGAGACCAGACAGAGACACACTCAGGAACTGAGTATGAAACAGTCTGAAACTTTCATTCCTTCTCTCACTCAGGCACCTCCCAGCAATGGAACCAACATCCCCGCAACCTGTCCCAGGAGAGACAAGCTGTAAGTGAGATTTACTTTTCCCTCCTCACCCCCTCCCACTTGGCTTCTCATTCACTTACTGCCTCTTATCATAACCTGGAGCTGTGGTGGTGGAACACGTGGTCATCACAGTAACTTTAGCCATTTTGATCTCTGAATGGGAGGTTCAGAGTTTGCAAACCCCTGGCTCTATCTGCAAGCAGTTGGGTCTCTTCGCTCAGTGTCTCTAAGGAGAGCAGTGTGATGGGACCATCATTCTCCATGTGGGAATTGAGGCAGGGGAAGGTTGGCTTCATAGGCCAGATTCAATGGTCTCAGATACTTGAACCACTTTCCCCTAATCCATCCCTTCTAGGTACCTTTGAACTCCCTCAGAGTCTCTGACAGAGCAATCATTCTCTGGGAGAAACCTCTGACTTGTTCTTCTAGTTCAGGAGAAATCTCTTCCGGCAGCTGGAACTGCCCCGTCTCACACCTGGACAGAAACAATTCCATGTGATTGTATTTCATTTGCTGCTAAGTTCTGGCTAGTGAGTCTCAGCCCTAATAGGTCTGGAGTCAGAATTCCTCCAATTTTCCCAGCAACACAGTCCATGGCCATGCAACCTTCCCCTGAAAGGTCCCATTGCTATTCTTCACTTCTGTCCTGGGGAGACTAGCTGGGGGACAAAAGGGGAATTGAGTCTTCATGGCTAACTCACTCCTTGGCCTCTAGGCGTTGAGGGACAGGAGGTTCCCAGGTGAAGGGCTGAAGGAATCTGTCCAGTAGGGACTAGACTGAGACACCAGCTCCTCCATCCCCAGCTCCTTCCACATAGGTCTCCAAACAGCCCTCAGGTGGGACAGACTCTTGGTCCTTGCTGCCCTGGGCTGAATGTGCCCAGTGCACAGCAGTGACAGGCCCATGTTCCACCCCACAGTCCCCAGGGAGGTGACAGCTCCAGGAAACACTTGAAGTCAGACTGTGCCCTGAATGGGGAATTCCAGAGTCTGCTGTGTGAGGGTGAGACCCTCAGAATTAAATGAGTCAGAGATATTCGTGTCTAACATTTGGCTCTTAGAGCCCTGTGGAGATGTGGTGCTAACATCAGCTCCAAGCTCTTTCCCTGAGCTGTGCAGCGTGAGGGGAGTGAGAGCCACATACCTACTCAGGGTGCTCCTGATGTCCTAGAAAAAAGACACAGAAAAGACTCTCAGTCCCATTGGACACACACAGGGGACATCAGGGAAGGGATTTTGCAAACAGGGGAAGAGAGCCCCTGCCCTGACCCCAAGAACATGGATCCCCTGAGTGAATGGGGCTTTACAATCTCTATTAGCTCTGTGCCTGTAACTTTACAAAGCACGGCAGTTACTCACATGGCAGCAATGCACATGGAGTGGAGTTACATCCAGATCTGACGGCTGGACCTCAGCACTTGTGATTCAGGAGCCTCCCTTCCCTGTGTGGGGAGCTGAGACGTTTCTCCCTCAGTCTCACCTGCAGGAATTCACTCGCTGGCTTCTGACACTTCCCCTCCAGGTCACTGATCCCCTTGCTGAGATGGGAAATCTGTGCAGAGAGTTTCCCGACAGTGTCAGTCTGGAGCCTCCCAATCTCCTCGTCCAGCTTCTCCAGCTGGGCCAGCAGAAGTCGTTCTTGTTCCTCCAGGAACTGCCGCAGCTGCTGAAACTCGGCCACAATCCTCTGCCTCTCTGCTTGGGTCCATTTCTGTATGGAAACAGGGAAAGGGTTGGTCAAGGGCATGAAAGGAGCCCAGGATCCTTTCATGGAGAGCTGAGTGCGCGGTAGGGAGAATTTCTTGGAAAACCCTAAAATGTGTGACATTTGACTCTACTTTGTGGTTAGTAGGCAGATGCATCTCTCCCAGCATCTCCTTTGGCCTGTGTCCCTCTGAAAGGGATGTTCCCATGTCTGTCATGGGCAGCTTCTTTTGTTATTCATGGGCTCTGGAAATTCGGACCCTGAGCAGCACGAGGCAGGACTTAGCACCACTCTGACAGAGATACCCAGGAAGGAAACAGGAGGAAACGTTAATACACCAAGTGAGCAGACAACCCTTTAGGGGGACACTCAGCTCCCTTGGGGAGGATTTCTGGGAAAGCTACAAAGGCTGGACATTAACTCATGTGCTGACATGGATGCTCAGGGCCTGTCTACACATGGATCTCACCCTGCAATCCACAATCCAGAAGAAACACAAACAAGCCCAACCTCAGCAAAGCCACACAGGAGTCTGCCTCCTAACAACCCTCCCACTGCCAGTCCCTGCTGTTTCAAACCACAGGCACCTACCAGATACTCCTGGCGTGTCCCTTCTGCTGTTGTTTTCCTTCCCAGCACCTTTTCTCTCTCTTCCCTCAGAGTCTTCAAATGGACTTCCAGTTTTTCCTGAAGAAACAGATAAGCATGAGGGCAAACCCCATCAGATGTCAGGAGCCCATTTGTCTGCCTTTAAGAGAGTCCCAGTTTTATAATATAATGCAGATTGCCTATCTCCTAGAACTGGAAGGGACCTTGGAAAGTCATCGAGTCCAGTCCGCTGCCTTCACAGCAGGACCAAGTACCACCACTGACAAATTTTTGTCCCAAATGGCCTCTGAAAGGAGCGAACTAACAACCCTGGGTTTAGCAGGCCAATGCTCAAACCACTGAACTATCCCTCCCCCCTATGCAGAGCTCTGCCGCTGCCTAGCAGGGACTCAGCCCTGGACATGGGTTTGTCCATAGAAAAAGACACAGGAGGAGACTGCGGATGCAGCAGGACACTTGTGAAGGCAGAGGAAGGATCAGTGGTGGCACCTTTATAAAGAATGATGCAGGTGGGGATTAGAGAGGTAAAAGTGGTCAACAATACTAATCATGTAACCGATTACAATTTTATCAGTGACAGGAGTTTTTTAACCTGCTGACTGGCAGGGCTGGTAGCGGAAATGGGCTCTCCTGGGCCGGGGATCTCTCTTAAGGTCTGCCGGGGTTGGCCACAAGGACTGCTGGGAACTCCCAGCAGCTGCAGACTGACGTTAGCTGCCAGAGGAAAGCAGGCACTGGTGGGGCAGTGGGGAGTTTAACCAGTAACTGGCACCGATAAGCATTAGCTCTTCAGTTAACCAGTTTGAACTCTTGCTACAATCCAGTTGAATCCTAGTTGTGTCTGGCATGGACCTGCACTTCCTGAAGTCCTGCTATGGGTGGAGTGAAGGCCCTCGGGGCCCCGCACAGCATCCAGCCCAGCAACCTCCTGTGATCTAAACCTCTCTGATTGTTAACACCTTCCCTTGTGCAGACACCCCTCCTGTCACCAGTGAGGGCTGGGTTTCAGGATTCAGAGCCTCAGAGAAACATTTCCCACATCAGGTATCTTATGTAAACTGCCACAAAGGCAGAGAATTTACTTTTTACAGCATCTCTTGCAGGTTTTACAGAGCTGTGACACAATTGTGCCCGGTAACTGTCAGTGAAATAATGCTGTAATTAAAATGCACTGGACAGTAACTTTGTACCTTGTACGCCTGGGCAGCTTCCTGTTTGGATACCACCATGTGAGCCTGGGATCTGTCACACACCACACAGATGGGAGTTTGATCCTCTTCACAGAACAGCTTCAGAGCCTCCTGGTGCTCCCCACACACCCCGTCCCATCTTGCTCTCTTTGCTGCCTGGAAACTCAGCGGCTTGGCTAGTTCCACCATGTTTACCAGCTGCCGGTTGGGCCGGAGGGGTCCCTGCTGCTCAGTGTCTCTGCCCTGAGGGCTGAGGGGGGCCTGGCAGGAATTGTGCCCACACTCCAGAGTGACAGGGGCTGTGAAATCCTCCAGACAGACGGGACGCGGCGCTTCCTCCCGGACACTTTCCACGGGGCTCTCTGCAGCCATGGCTGCCTCTGGGCCGGGGGACCGGGGCCGTGTCACTGTCCTGAGCTCAGCAATGGGGGGTCAGGCCCCGGGGGGGGGGTCTGAGGCACCAGCACTGAGGCTACAAAAAAAATCAAAAATAAAAACCAAAAAAGTCCCTCAAAGCTTCGCTCACCCCCCCCCCCCGCCCCTCAGCCCCCTGCCCCAGCCAGACCCCCCCCCCGGTCTCTGTGCCCCTCCCCACCCTGTGTTTAAATCCCCCCCCCCCGCACACTCTGCAGCCCCCTCACAGCCCCGCCCCCCGCAGACACCCCGAGCATCAGGAAGCCCGGGGGGGGGGGCACGCGCAGGTTGAGTGTTTGTGACGCGCCAATTCCCCGCCCCGCTCCCTCCCGCTGGGCTGCGGCCTCCCCCGCAGCGAGTAACGGCGCCAACGGCCCCTCACAACGGCTCCCACCTCAGGGCGCGCGGCGCGTGACGCTGCTGCAGGCCGCTGCGAAGTGGGCGGGGCCTGAGCACGGTCGGGAAAGCGCTGAAAACCCGGCCGCGGCGTTCGGAATGGGGCGGGCCCGGTCAGACCGCGCATGCGCAGCGGGTCAGTGATTCCGATGAGAATCCAGCGCCCGGGCTTAGCTCAGACCGAGACATGCCTGGCCCCGCCCCCAGGCCCCGGGCAGATGCTGCTTCCGCTGCTGGGACCCGGGCCGGGGCGATGCGCTGCCCTTTCCCACGGGTCCGATCTCCCCCGAGCCCCACGAGCCCCCTCGCAGCCTGACACCCGGCAGCGCCCCCCTCCCCCGCCGCAGTGCAACCCCTGCCCCTCCCCCCGCCTCCTCCACTGTCTCTGCATCCCGGCGCCCCCAGCGCTCCCCGTGGCAGCCACTGGCCGCAGCTGGTGCCCAACGGACCCCGCCCCCCACTGTGACGTTGCTTGCTCCGCCCCTTGCTCTCGCTCCGATTGACAGGGGTTCCCCGGGCTGTCACGCCCCAGTGACGCACAATTGCCCGCCCCCGTGGCCGCATCATCAGTGACATGAATTGCCCCGCCCCTTGCTCTGACGGGGATTCCTCTGGCCCCGCTCTCAGGCCGGGAGTGACGGGGCCGCCCAGAGACTCTGAGGGCGGGGCCGGGACTTGAAAGTGGGCGTGGCCGGGGCTCCACGAACCAATGAGAGCGCGGAGCCCAGTGACGCGCCTGCTGCCGCCTGCCCCCCTCCGGCGCGAGACACGGTCCCGCCTCTCGGGCCACTGGGGCGGGAGCGCGCGGACTCGGCCGGGCTCGGGCCCCAGAACGTGTCACCTGCTGGGGGGGGCGCCGGGTCCTCGCCCTGGGCAGGCAGCTCCCGCCCCCCTGCCCCCCCCCCCCCGCCTCTGGGCTCTGTTTGCAGGACGCTGGGAACGGGCCGCAGGGGGCGGGTCACTGGGGATCCCTGTTCTGTTCCCTCCCCCTGGGGCACCCGCACTGGGCACTGGGCAGACAGGACACGGGGCTGGGGGGGCCTTTGTCTGACCCGCTGTATAGGCATAAAGTGCTACTCTCCGTTTTTCCTCCCGTTGCAGTTTCTGTCCTGCAGACATGGAATTCGTTGCTACTGCTCAGGACTTGCTACATTTTGCTCCTGGTCCATGGGTTGCAAATTCAGCCGGACTGGGGATTCTGGTCGAAAACACTCACAATTCGCTTCTTGTACCGCATCCTCCCCACCCCCTACAGTTTGAGGCTGGGCTCCCCTATGCACTAACCTGCCAGTCGAGATGGAGGAGGGTTGGGGTTGGAGCAGAGAGGCAGGGAGGAGGCTCCAGGTGCCCGTGGTAGGCGGAGTAGGAGCACGTGAGCTCAGGGACGACAGAGGAGGGGGAGGGGAGGCAGAATGGGAATAAATTGGTACCTCCATAGCATGGTGCCCAGGGGCAACTGACCCCTCCAGCCTCCTCGTTACACCACTGCCCCTTCACGTGCAGATCTATCCTCTTATGCATGTGCAAGATCTGTGAGAGCCGTCCCATGAATCTGCAGTTAGTGTCTGTGGCGCCTGCTTCTAGGTGGTGTCTCGATGCTGCCACAGTCACCTCCAAAGAGGGGGCTTCCCAAAGCAGGCCCTTGCTGCTGACCCCCAAGGCATCCACAGGTCCAGTCTCCTTTCAGTAGGCCCACTTCCCAGGGCTCATTGATCCTGGATCTGGCTTCCATCCCTCTCCAACCTTTGCAACTGCCCAGAGGTGCTCACCTTCCGCCTTATCCATTCCCACCTCATTCACCCCACAGGGACAGTCTCTGCCTCTGTCCTAGGGATTATTCTACCAAGACGTAATACAAAGTTTCCATGTAAAAGGACTCACTACAAAGCTAAAAATTTCAATGAGAAAATGATTAATACAGAGATGTGTCTACATCTGCTGCAGGGAGACACCTCTGCCTGCCTCCAGCCATCTTCCCCAGAGTCTACAGCCCCATTGCAAAGCGGGGGAGGGGAAGAAAAGAGGCTGAGGCCCATCCAACACGACTGAAGCAGTCATGAGCAAGCCATGCCAGGGAGCCATTCTCCGGTCCATTGCTGGTGCTGTGTTGCTTCAGGCACGCTGAAAAGTAGTCACCTCTAGGGTGGGCTGGACAGCTGTTTAACACCTGCAGTCTCAGGGCAGGCAGGGGGCAGTGCAGGCTGCCTTCCTGCAGGGCCCCCATCAGAATTACTGAGCCCTCCTGGCTTAGGAAAATAATAAATGGGAGGATTGGAAATTAACCGCCCAGTCTCACGTCCCCTAGCCCGGGAATGAGCCATCTACATTAGGCCCCAGCTGGAGTATCATGTCCAGTTCTGGGTGCCACATTTCAGGAAACGTGGAGAAACTGGAGAAAGTCCAGAGAAGATCAACACAAATGATGAAAGGTCTAGAGAACATGAGATATGAGGCACGGCTGAAGGAATTGGCCTTGTTTACCTGGGAAAAAAGAAGACCGAAAAGGGACATGAGAGCAGCTTTCAAGTATATATGGGTATGTCTACACTAGCCCCCTAGTTCGAACTAGGGAGGCTCATGTAGGCATTCGAAGTTGCAAATGAAGCCCAGGATTTAAATATCCCGGGCTTCATTTGCATCTTCCCGGGTGCCGCCATTTTTAAATGTCCCTTAGTCCGAACTCTGTGCCCACGGCTACACGCAGCACGGAGTAGGTAGTTCGAATTAGGATCTCTAATTTGAACTACCATTACTCCTCGTGGAATGAGGTGTACCGTTAGTTTGAATTAGAGATTCTAATTCGAACTATCTAGTCCTTGCCGCGTGTAGCCACCGGCACGGAGTTCGGACTAAGAGACATTTAAAAGTGGCGGCGCCCGGGAAGATGCCAATGAAGTCCGGGATATTTAAATCCCGGGCTTCATTTGCAAACTTTGAATGCCTACATTAGCCTCCCTAGTTCGAACTAGGGGACTAGTGTACACATATCCTTAAAGAGTATCATAAGGAGGAGGAAGAAAAGTTGTTCTCCTTGGCCTCTGAGATTAGGATGAGAAGCAATGGGCTTAATTGCAGCAAGGGAGGTTTAGGCTGGACATTAGGAAAAACTTCCTGCCTGTCAGGGTGGTTAAACACTGGAGTAAATTGCCTAGGGAGATTGTGGAATCTCCATTACTGGACATATTTAAAACCACGTTAGACAGACACCTGTCAGGGATGAGCTAGGGCAACTCAACTTTGGAAGCCGCAGGGGCCACACTGATACTTACAGAACATGCTGACAGCTTCAACACAAGTGTGGTTGAATATGCAAGCAAATATATACAAATAGCTTCTCTCACATGGACAGGCATGAATGCAAAGATTAAGTCAAGACTACACAACATACAGGCTCCATTTAAGTCAGTTCTACTGATATTAATAACATGTAATATTTACCTAATTTCTACCCACGTGACAGCACTTTTCATGAGCAATGACAGTCCAAGAATTTAACTACTAAAATGCATCTCAAGAGAAGATCATTACACTGACAACTTTTTTGTTTTGGCTCCCACTCGCTGGCCACGTGTTGATCCCCACAGAAACCCAAACTGCACCACAGGGCACAAACAAACTGTCCGTGTACAGAATGCAGCCCACGGGCCATGTGTTGAGCGGCCCTGGGTGCTTGGTCCAGCCGTGAGGGCAGAGGACTGGACTCAATGACCTCTCAAGGTCGCTTCCAGCTGTAATGTTCTTTGATTCTATACTGCCCACATGGGGTTAGATGGGGGCTGGTGCCCCCTAGAAGGGACGGATCTCCAGAGCCCATCCATTCCTCCGTGAGCCAGCCTCTGCCCCCTGCCCTGGGACTGAACTGGAACCAGTGCCTCCTAGAGAGGCCCAGTGAGATTTTGGTACTAGGGCCCTCCAGTGGATCCCTTGCACTTGGGGTCAGGTCAGGCCCTGGTTTCTCCCACACTGTGGGGACCCAGGGGCCAGGCCCTGTGGTGCCTCTAGGCTGGTGTTGCAGTGTGAGGGGAGTGAATTGGCTAGTTCTGAAGCATTCCCCCCATAGGCCTCAGCAAGCCGGGGGCAGGGCTGAGCAGATGGGAGAAGCGGGGGCAGGAGGTGGCTGCCGGATATCCATCTCTGCCCTTCGCTGTCTCCTTTGAGCAGGGGTGGCTTGATCGAAGCACAAGCTAGACAGGGAGTGATTGCTGAAGCCCCCCCACTCTGCGGTTGTTCCCCACGTGAATCAGATTGCAGCGAGCCAGGTTATACTGGTCTGTGCTGCACTCACCTCTTTGCGAGCCATGTAGACAGCCCCTGAACCACTGGAAACTGAGCTTCTAGTCCAGCCTGATGTGTGACCTCAGGCATGCCTCGTGGGATGAGGTTTACCGGGGAGGTTGACAAAGGGCTTTCATGTCGGCAGGCGAGCATCTAGACTGCCCCGATCTGCCGACAAACAGCTGATCATCAGCTGGTTGTCAGAGCGCGGCAGCCATTTAAATTTAAATGAAGCTGAGATTATTTGAATCGCGGCTTCATTTCCCTCTGCCGATCAGACTCATCTACATGGCTCCGTCAATGGAGCCATGTAGTTTAGACACACTTGAGTGTTACCAATAGGTGGAGCAAGGGCTGGCAAGGATAAGTCTTGCCTTGGTCACGTCAGCTTGGTACCATTCCAGTGGGCAGATGGTGCCATCAGTTGCTTGATAGCGTTTTGTGTCTGGATGCAATCAAGTGAGGCAGTCCAGTGACAGGCGGGTGAGTGGCTGGAAGTCAGTGGGCAGGGAACTGGGTGCCAGGCGGCAGGTCACTGGCAAATTCAGTATATGGGGACGGGTCTCCCCACGCCTCCACTCCCAGCACTTGCGGGCAGAGTTCACAAATGACAAAGCTCTTCTCGCTTCCCCACCAGCCAAGCCATCACTTTACTCTGGGTCTTTAACATGGGCTGTCCCTTGCCTTGGCTGGGCACTGCTGCACAAAATGTGAGGTTGAGGGGCACAAGCACTCAGACCCGTCATCCCCCACCCTGCTGTTCTTGCCCCAAGGCCCCTTACACACTGCCCACCCACTAAAAATGCTCCTGAGCTACCTCGTCCTCTCTAGATCCACCCCCCACTTGTGCTCTCCCCCTGCCATTGCCTGCCCTGATATGCCTCTGACCCCCCACCTCCTGCTCCATGCCCTTGGCCCTGGCCTGCCTGACCAGGGGCTGCCACTGGAGACTGGCAGGTTTTCTACCAGCTGATGCCAGAGCCAGGCACCCCAAGCACCTCCCACAACCAAATCCCTCTCCCTCAGAGACAGGCAAACCCAGAGCCCCCCCGCCCCCACCAACCAAATCCCCTTCCTTCAGAGACAAGCAACCCCAGAGCCCTCCACTAAATCTCCCTCCTTCAGAGCTAAGCAACCCAGCGCCTCCTCCCCAGCCAAATCCCCCTTTGCTATGCCTCTGCTGTAGGATTAAAAACTCCTAATTACAAATCAAAGTACAAAAATCATAGCAAGACACAGAGCTGTAATTCCTAAAACCAATAACAACTACTTACTTAACATTTTTGGGTGATCATTAGCTATTAAAATAAAAAATAAACAGCACATGCATTGCAAAGTGATAATACAGATAAAGGACAATGTGTTCGGAGTAATGGAAATAACATTTGTAAAGGTGCAAAACTATAATTAAAATGGTTTACAAGAAGCGAGCGCAATTCAGGGAATCACATCAGCAGATAAAAGCCAGATTGGGAACTGTTATGAGACTTCATGTAGCTATACAGTGATAAGAGACTCTTTTAAATTCTCAAAATGTGTGACAGAGTTTGAGGATATGTAGGTAAGGGTATGTCTACACTACAAAGTTAATTCAAACTAACAGCCGTTCATTGGAATTAACTTTCATAGACGCTACACATACAAACAGCTAGTTTGAACTTAATTTGAACTAGCGGAGCGCTTAATTCCAACTAGGTAAACCTCATTATACGAAGACTAACGCCTAGTTCGAATTAAGTAGTTCAAATTAAGGGCTGTGTAGTCAGACTACCCTAAGCATTGACGTCTAGGAATTGGGAGGCCTGAGCCTTTAAGAACTCAAGCCCAGGAGCCCGCCCCCCGCTCGGGGCTGACATGCAGCATCCAGGGAAGCAAAAGAAAAACCCTTCGCACCCCGGTATTTACAGGCGGCTTGTACAGCGGGGTAACTGCCCCCCTCCCCCTCCCGAAACGGGGGTTTTGTCCACGAAAAGGGTCTGGTAGTGTCAGCCCCCCCCCCCCCCCCGATTTTCCCCTCTAGCCCCTCTTCTGACGCTACCTACAGGAGCTTGATCCCTCCAGCAGGTAAATTTCTGCCCCCTGCTCAGACCATGACACCCCCCCCCCCGCGGCAATTCGCCCCCAATAACCGTTTTAAACCCCCCCCCCCGAAGAGGAGGCAGCAAATCCGAGGGGGCAGCGAAGGCTCCTGAGTTGGCTCAGTTCGCTGCGCATGCTCAGTGCACCCAAAGTCGCATCTGGAGAAGTTTTGCTCGCTGCACCGGCCCGGGCCCGGGAGGCGGAAGTAGCCCGGTGACCCCCCCCCCCCCTCCGAGGGGGCGTGACCAGGCAGCTCCCGGTCGGAGCTAAGACCTGCGGCAGGGGTCGGATCGGTTTCACGGACCTGCTGCGCATGCGCGGTGTGACGGCGCCCCCCCCCATTCGGCTTCGCCGCTGTCACTCCCGGCCCCGCTCAGGCCCCGCCGCTAAGGGGAAGGTAGCGGAGCTCGTTGCGGTTGCTGCGCATGCGCCGCGCTCTCTGGGCTGGGAGCCGTTGGGGCCGTTACTCGCTCGGGGAGGGGCCGTGACCCGCCGTCCTGCGCTGCGGGTGAGTCCGGCGCTGGGGCTCGGGGCCTCGCGCTGCCCCCCCCCCCCCGCCTCTGCGGTCGCGTCACAAACATTCAGCCCGCGCGTGTTGTTCCCCCTTCGGGCTGTGGGCGCCTCCTGATGCGGGGGGGGGGGTTGAACACGGGGTGAGGAGGGGCCCTGGCATGAGGGGCGCAGAGACGGGGGGGGGGGTTGAACACGGGGTGAGGAGGGGCCCTGGCCTGAGGGGCGCAGAGACGGGGGGGGGGTTGAACACAGGGTGAGGAGGGGCCCTGGCCTGAGGGGCGCAGAGACGGGGGGGGGGTTGAACACAGGGTGAGGAGGGGCCCTGGCACGAGGGGCGCAGAGACGGGGGGGGGGTGAACACAGGGTGAGGAGGGGCCCTGGCCTGAGGGGCGCAGAGACGGGGGGGGGGGGGTGAACACAGGGTGAGGAGGGGCCCTGGCCTGAGGGGCGCAGAGACGGGGGGGGGGTTGAACACAGGGTGAGGAGGGGCCCTGGCCTGAGGGGCGCAGAGACGGGGGGGGGGGGCAGGAAGCTGAGGGGCCCAGGGGAGGCCCTGGCGGGTGAGCGAAGCTTTGGGGGATTTTTTCTGGTTTTAAACTTTGATTTTTTTTGTATCCTCAGTGCTGGTGCCTCAGACCCCCCCCCCCCCCCCGGGACCTGCCCCCCCACTGCTGAGCTCCAGGAAGTGACACGGCCCCAGCCCAGCGGCAGCCATGGCTGCAGAGAGCCCCGTGGAAAGTGTCCGGGAGGAAGCGCCGCGTCCCGTCTGCCTGGAGGATTTCACAGCCCCTGTCACTCTGGAGTGTGGGCACAATTCCTGCCAGGCCCCCCTCAGCCCTCAGGGCAGAGACACTGAGCAGCAGGGACCCCTCCGGCCCAACCGGCAGCTGGCAAACGTGGTGGAACTAGCCAAGCCGCTGAGTTTCCAGGCAGCAAAGAGAGCAAGATGGGACGGGGTGTGCGGGGAGCACCAGGAGGCTCCGAAGCTGTTCTGTGAAGAGGATCAAACTCCCATCTCTGTGGTGTGTGACAGATCCCCAACTCACATGGTGGTGCCCTTTCAGAAAGCTGCTCAGGAGTACAAGGTACAAAGTTGCTGTCCAGTGTGATGGGAAATAACATTGGGTTTTAATTACAAGCTAATTTCACTGACTGTTACTGGGCATAGGTGTGACACGGCTCCTTAAAGCCTTCATGGTACAAGAGATGCTGTAAAAAGTAAATGCTCTGGCTTTGTGGCAACTTACGTCAAATACCTGATGTGGGAAATGTTTCTCTGAGGCTCTAAATCCTGAAACCCAGCCCTCACTGGTGGCAGGAGGGGTACTTGTACAAGGTAAAGTGTTAACAATCAGAGCAGTTTAGATTGCAGGAGCTACAGGCCACTCTGTCAGTGAGCTGTCTTGGGACTGGAGAAGAGGAGGTTACAAGCTATTACTGATTGGATGAACAGGAACAATAATCTGTCATTTGCCTTATAGATCCATAATGGAATCTGGACTCTGCACAATACCCAGCAAGGGAAAGTCCTTGCTCTGAGCAGGTGTCAGTCCAGTTAGACAAACTGTGGGAAAGGAAGGTGGGGCAGCAAGTTGCTCATAGTCACCAAACATGTCAGGGATAGAGTTTGGTCCTGAACCCTTGTTCAACTGTTAGACTCCACTGCTCCCTGTCCCTCAGCATCACTGAACAGTGATGAAGTGTGGCCCTTTAAGAGAGAAAGATGCCTTGATAAAACCTTAGGCCCAGCAGGGAGAAGAGGTTTCCCACTGGGATGCTGAACTTCTGGGGGTTAAACTCCGATGCATGAACGTAGATGAGGTTGCTGGGCTGGATGCTGTGTGGGGCCCATAGCAGGGCTTCAGGAAGTGCAGGTCCATGCCAAATACAACTAGGATTCAGTTGGATTGTAGCAAGAGTTCAAACTGGTTAACTGCTAATGTTTACCAGTGCCAGTTACTGGTTAAACTTCCCACTGCCCCAGCAGTACCCGCTTGCCTCTGGCAACTAACATCAGTCTGCAGCTGCTTGGAGTTCCCATTGGCCAGCAGCAGTTCTTGTGGTCACCCTTGGCAGACCTCACAAGAGATCCCTGGCCCCAGGAGAGCCCATTTCTTCTACCAGCTCTGCCTGGCAGCAGGTTAAAAAAATACTGTCACTTGTAAAATTGTAATCTGTTACATCAGGGGTTCTCAAACCTTGTGATACCGTGACCCACTAAAAAAAAAAGTTGGGGGGGTGGGAGCCAAAGTTGTTAAGCAAAAATTGCACCAGTTTGTGACTGCACCCACCCCTCCCCTGAGCCAAGCCCCCCCAGCACCCTCCCATCCAAGTGCACTCCCTCCTCCCCCTGAGGCAGGTATCCTCAGTGTCTGGAGCTGCGCTCCAATCAAATCTCCCCCCCTCCCCTCGTAGAGCCAGGCATGGAGAAAGAATCTTACTTTTAAAAGCGTCTGCTTCTGCCGCTGGCCCGCTGCCTCAGCTAGCAGCTTGCAGGGGAAGCATCATGTGGCAAGTTGCTGGTCAGGTGCTACCCAGCCCGGCACCAGGCAACTGCCCCCTTCTCCCCCTCCTCCTCTTCACTAGATTCTGTGGTACTCCTCACTCCCCTGCCAGATGTGGCAGGAGAAAATTGACTGGGCAGTGTCTGGAGATGCCAGGAAGACACAAATGGGAAAAAAACCAATCAACCAACCAAAAAAATCGGATCCAGCTGCGACCCCCCCCTGTAAGTTGGTTGCGACCCACAGTTTGAGAAACGCTGGGTTACATGATGAGTGTTGTTAACCACCTGCATCCTTGTGCCACCACCCTTGCAGGTGTCCTGCTGCATCCGCAGTCTCCTCCTGTGTCTCTTTCTATGGACAAAGCCACGTTCAGGGCTGAGTCCCTGCTGGACAGGGGCAGAGCTTCACAAAATTGGGACTCTCTTAAAGGCAGACAAAGGGGCTCCCAACATCTGATGGGGTTTGCCCTCATGCTGATTTCTATTTCTTCAGGAAAAATTGGAGGCCCATTTGAAAACTCTGAGGGAGGAGAGAGAAAAGCTACTGAGAAGGAAAACAACAGCAGAAGGGAAAAGCCAGGCCTGTCAGTGCATGAGTTAATGTCCAGCCGTTGTGGCTTTCCCAGACATGCTCCCCAAGTGAGCTGAATGTCCCCCTGAAGGACTGTCTGCTCACTTGGTTCATTAACATGTTTGCTTCTTTTTCCTCCGTGGGTATCTCTATCAGGCTGGTGCTGAGTCCTGCCTCCTGCTGCTCTGGTTCTGAATGGGAACATCCCTTTCAGAGGGACACGGGCCAAAGGAGGTGCTGGGAGAGACCTAGTAATCACAAAGTAGAGTCAAATGTTACAAATTGTAGGGTTTTTCAATAAATTCTTCCTGCTGCGCACTCAGCTCCTCATGAAAGGGCTCTGGGCTCCACCCATGCCCCTGAGCAGCCCTTTCCCTGTTTTCATACAGAAATGGACCCAAGCTGAGAGGCAGATGATTGTGGATGAGTTTCAGCAGCTGCGGCAGTTCCTGGAGGAACAAGAACAACTCCTGCTGGCCCAGCTGGAGAAGCTGTACGAGGAGATTTGGAG